>NW_004949189.1:223854-238697 GCF_000317375.1 Microtus ochrogaster
TTTTTTTTTGAGACAAGGGTTTTTCTGTGTCTGAAGCTCTTTCTTAGACCAGACTGGCCTCAAACTCACAGAGTTCTACCTGCCTCTGTTTTCCTAGTGCTGGGATTAAAGGTATTCACCATCATCGCCCTGCTAGGGAACTTTTTTAAATGAGGCATTTAAATATCTGTACAGGTTTTGGTCATTTCCTTATTTCTCTCATGAAAGTTGGTGCAGGTTTAAGTCTGCAGGAGCTCGGCCTGAGCTAGCAAGGGAATTATGAATTACACAAGAACATCCTGGGGGGGGAGGGGGAGCTGGAGAGATGGCTCAGAGGTTAAGAGCACTGACTGCTCTTCCGGAGGTCCTGAGTTCATTCAATTCCCAGCAACCACATGCTGGCTCACAACCATCTGTAATGAGATCTGGTGCCCTCTTCTGGCATACGTGGAGGCTGAACACTGTGTACATAATAAATAAATAAATCTTAAAAAAAAAAAAAACATCCTGTGTGATAGATGCTGAGATAGTTGGATTCCTCAGCATCGCCCTGGATTCTAATGCTAACTGAGATCTACTGAGGGCTGCGCTCCCTCTGCATGTTAATGCCAAGTCCCTTGACCCTGCAGCTCCAGCTGGGAAACTTATTTGTGTATTTTGGTTTCCCATCTTCCTGCCTAGCAGACGTTAGATGATGGATTTTAGTGGCATTGTTATAAAATATTGGCTAAGGAATAAATTCCTCTTCATTTGCCTACTCTGTGTCAAACGTTACATATTATCTTCTACTCTTTAGGATTGCTTTGAATGCATGGGCTGTTAGTTTTATAGCATGTAGTTGATTGAGGAAACACTCAGAATAATGTATGAAGAGTGGCTTACTTAAAATAGGGAAAGCTAGGTTGCATGGAGGTGGAGACCGGGGCTGTTAGCTGAGTGCTGTACGTGGTGATTTACACACCCAGAGGTAGCAGCAACAGTCGCTGTCCTGGTCAGGTTAGACTTCTCTGGAACTCCGTCATCATCATTTTGCGAGTGTTTCTATCGTGTACGTGTGGGTAGGCGTGTGTCTGCTGTCTGGAGCCATCAGTTCTCTCCTCCTGCACACGTGTTCCAGAACCTGAACTCAACCTTTTTCTCTTGAGTGGCAATCTCCTTTCCCATTGAGCATCAGACCTGTCGATAGTTTCTCCTTCTCTGACCATGAGCCAGTGATGCGGTATTGCTTCAGATTCAGCCTGAGTTTAAGGGCAAAGATTCTTAAAGACTCAAAGATTACACTCTTATTTTCTCTCTTCAGGCTTAGACCAAAACTCTAGAGTTTTACCTGTAGTTAAAAAAAAAATTCTACAATGAGGTTGACTTAAAAAAAAGAGTCCAGGCTGGATCATGGTGCACGCCTTTAATCCCAGCACTCGGGAGAGCAGAGGCAGGCAGATCTCTGTGAGTTCGAGGCCAGCCTAGTCTACAAGAGCTAATTCCAAGGACTGGCTCCAAAGCTACACAGAGAAACCCTAAAAATAAAGGATCACTGGGTTCCTGTTCATCACTTACCTGCTCTGTGCTTGAAGAAGTTTTGCCAGTCGGTGGTGGTGCATGCCTTTAATCCCAGCACTTGGGAGGCAGAGGCAGGCGGATCTCTGTGAGTATGAGGCCAGTCTGGTCTACAGAGTGAGTTCCAGAACAGGCTCCAAAACTACAGAGAAACTCTGTCTCAAAAAAACAAAACAAAAAAAAAACCCCAAAAAAACAAACAAACAAAAAAAGTCCAGGCCCTATTTTTAAGTCCTGTGGGTGTATATACTGTTAACACTTGCTTTTTGCCACCACCTTAAATTATCACCACTGGATAATTTAAGTCATCATTCCCCCATTCAAGTACTAACCAGGCCTGACCCTGCTTAGCTTCCAAGATCAGACGAGATCGGGAGTGTTCAGGGTGGTATGGCCATAGACGAGGAGTCATCATTCTAAACATAAAAGGGATCACCAAAATTTCACTTCTGCCAATAGTGATACATGCTGTGTGTATGTATACCCCCTTGTTTTTATTTATTTTTATTTTTTTATTTTATTTTTTTTTTTACCCCCTTGTTTTTAATTTGATGTGTACAGGTTTGCCTGCATGTATAACTGTACTGTTTGCTTGTTCAGTATCTATGAAGGTCAGAAAAGAGTGTTGGGTCTCCTGGGACTAGAGTTACAGATGGTGCGGGCTGTCGTGTGTGCGCGCTGAGAATCAAACATGGTGTCTCTGGAAGAGTCTCTAGTCTTACGGCTTCTTTTGCTCTGTGTAAGGCTGTGCCCGCAACTGGGCCTGAGAAGTGAAGGTGATTTTGGTTTATGATGCCTTTCCCCTCTCGTCTGTTGTATGTTTAGGAAGGGAAGACGTTGAAAGAGATGAGGGCTTCACTCATACACACTTCTGGCTGGAGGTTTAATACGTTCTTCAGCAAAAGTACATCGAATGCCCCTTACCACCAAGACAGGTTAGAAATGGTCTTTGCTTACATTCTAACAAGGAAGGAAAGACATCAAAAACTATGTAATTGGTTATCCAGTCTCCACTTAAAAGGAGAAAGTATTGATTATTAAGAGTGACTTTATTGATTATTTGTTTTTGTTTTTGAGATAGGGTCTTCCTCTATAACCCTGATTTGCCTGGAACTCTGCTTGTGGCTCAGGCTGGCCTTTGACTCACAAATGATCCTCCTGCCTGCCTCCTGAGTGTTAGGATAATAGCCATGAACTACCTACCATGCCTGGCTAAGAGAATTTATAGTAGGAGTATGTATCTTAGGACACAGTAGATACAGTATGGTAGTTACATTGCCTAGATTTAAATCTGGTACTACTTTTTTTTACTGGCTGTAGGATATTGGACAAATTAATGATCTCTTATGTCTCATTTTCCTCAAGATAAGTGTTTCAGCTTGTTAAGAAAATTAAGGTTGGGTATAATTTATTAGTAGAGCAGTTCCTAGGTTATTAATTCCTCCTTAATACCATATGACGTTGGATGGGAGCAGAGAGAAAGGAAAAGGAAAGGATTACTTCGGTTACAAGACAAGCGCAGTGGTCCAGTAGTAACCAGAACGGATAGAGCAAAAGTAGGTGATGCAGGAGGTAAAGAAAAGGGTGTCTTTGTTTCTGGCTGTGACTTGATAGGAGGTTGCTGGCAGGTGGTCATGTTTAGTGGTGGGGGACTGAAGAGGCACCAAGAAAGAATGTTGAGTAAGCTGTTAACTGGGGCAGTGGGTTCAGAGGTAGAAATGAAAGAGGTGAGGGCATGTGGATCATTCAGTGAAGAAATGAAAGAATAGCAGTTGGGGCTGTACGAATTAGACATCCTTGAAGAAAGGACGGTGTGAAGAGAAGAAAGCTGGGAGCCTGATGAAACTCAGAGCAGAGAGAAGAGAGAAGTGGCTGCCAACATGGGGCCTTGAAGCCAGGAGGAAGATGTGTAAGGAGAGGGTGGTTTTCTGCAATCACATGTGTGCCTGGTACCTTCAGGGGCCAGAAGAAGGCTTTAGATCCCCTGGAACTAAAATGGGTAGTTGTGAGCTATCATACGGTTAACCCGAGCCCTCTGCTGGAGCAGCAAGTATTCTTAACTCCTGAGCCCTCTCTCTGTCCCCTCCAATGGGTATTTTTCCTTTGATAGGATAGACTGGTCTCCATCCTTAAAATCTTTACTCTCCTTGCTTGCTCCCTTCATCTCTAGTTCCTTTCTGTTTTTTTTTTTTTTTAAGTTGTCATAGCTCATTCTGTTCCTTAAATTATAATGTCCCCACATCTTGGTTTTTTTTTGTGTTTGTTTGTTTGTTTGTTTGTTTTTCGAGATAAGGTTTCACTGCTTAGCCCTGGCTGTTCAGGAACTCACTTTGAAGACCAGGGTGGCCTAGAACTCAGAGATCTGCCTGCCTGTGCCAGCACCACCCAGCCTAACATCCATCCTCTTTTATTAGCTCTTGCCTTCTATTCAAACTGCATTTGGCCTGTTTCTGGACCCTGTTCCTTCCTCCCGTCATATTTTGAATCACATTGCTATAGTTCAGATCTTAATTATTTTGTTAGGTAGGATGCAGAAGGGGAATTTATTGGAAGGTTATTAAGTGGCTCACAAATTTAAGGTTTAAAAGATGGTCTGAAAGCAAGAGAGATATGTCCACAGAGCAGTTTTTCTTTTTTTTTTTTTAACTTTTATTTATTTATTTATTTAACTTTATTATGTTCGTTGGTGTGAAGGTGTCAGATCTCATGGAACTGCATTTTCAGACAGTTGTGAGCTGCCATGTGGGTGCTGGGAATCGAACCCGGGTCCTCTGGAAGAGCAGTTAGTGTGCTCTTAACCGCTGAGCCATCTCTCCAGCCCCAGAGCAGTTTTTCTTATACCTGGTCTATTGCTCACATTTCTTAGCTAGTCTCCACTTTTAAATCTACCATCTAGTTATGAGGACTCTCTAACTACACTGAACAATGTGGCTCTGCGGATAGGACTTCCCCGCAAGGTCTCATGCATAAGTATCTCATCATATATGCCTTTGATTGCTGGACAGAAAGAGCATGTTAGTAAATCTCCAGTATCTTTGCTGGACTCATGGCACTCTCCTGACTGACCCTACATCTTCTGCTCTTCCATCCCTCAAAGCAAGTTAGGTAACTAAGGTTAGTTCTGATCAAGTCATTCCTTTTGTTTCTGTAAGACAATGGCTCTCTGATGCCTGACTCTTGCCTGCCCTTCAGCTTTCTGTCTGTTCAGTTTCCTGTGATGTATGTGTTGGTAGGATTGAACCACAGAATTCTGTGTCACATACTCTTCATTTGCATGCTTTTGTTTTTTGCCTTCCTTCTTGCTATCTCTGCTGCTTGGTTGTCTTTTTCGTGTGGTCCACCTTAACCTATCTCCTATAATTTAAGAAACTACTTCCTGGTATCTTTTCCTCCTAAATTAATTTTACCTTCTTCTTTTGTCTCTGTAGTGAGCCCTGCTGGTTGTGTTACCGTCTTGTAACTGTTTATACTTGCCCACTTGTTATTATCATAGTGCCTACTACTTACCTTTTCCCACATATACACACATCCAATAGGAGTGATTATCTCTCTCACACACTCCCCTCCCATCTTCCTCCCTCTATCTTGTTTTTTGTTGTTTTTGTTTAAATAGGCCTTGGGTGCTTGATACTCCTGTCTCCCCCCCCCCCCTTCAAGTGCTAGAATTACAGGCATGCATCATCATGTCTGGTGGGTAATGGGTTATTTATTTTTGGACTCCTAATATTATCAAGTTACTTAGTAGTATACTGTCTACTCAGTAATTTTTTTTATTTATTGATTTGTTTATTTATACAGTATCCTGCCTGTAGGCCAGAAGAGGGCACCAGATCTCATTATAGGTGGTTGTGAGCCACCATGTGGTGAGGACCTCTGGAAGAGCAGTCAGTGCTCTTAACTGATGAGCCATCTCTCCAGCCCCTCAGTAAATGTTTAGATAACTGGGCATGGTAATCCTGAAATCATGGCTGTAATTTCAGCACTGGGGAGGCTGAGGCAGGAGAATCACCATAAATTTGTGGCAAGCTTGGGCTACATAGTGAGTTCCAAGTCAATCTAGATTATGTACTGGGAGACCTTGTCTCAGACAAGAATTGAGGTAGTGAATGAAGAAATGTAGATCTTAGAACGTAAGATTTGGACACAGCAAATCAAGGGTAGTATACAGTTTGAATGCAGCAGTATTGACTAGACCCATGTGAGAAAACATATAGCAATAGTAATGACTTTTTTGACTAGCATGTAAGTGTTTGCATCGAATAACAGTGGAAACTAGTACAAAAAGGGCAAGGTGTGCTATTAAATGTACCTTAGCCTCCTGCATGCTAGAATTGCAGACATGCCCCATACAGTTACAAGACTAACAGGATGTCTTTGAAAGTTCTTAAGCATGAAGTTTGTTTGGTCAAATTGTGTATTAGAAAATTAGGCCAGGCAGTGTTGGAGCATGCCTTTAATACCAGCACATGGAAAGTAGAGATAGGTGGATCTTTGAGTTCGAGGCCAGCCTGGTCTACAGAACGAGTTCCAGGACATCTCCAAAAAGCTACAGAGTCTCGAAAAACAAAACAACAATAAAAGAAAAGATAATTAAGGTAGCAGGATGGGATCAGAAGTGAGAAAGATAGTTTATGAGACTTGCGAGAAAGCAAATCCTGACTTTGCTACTTAGTTTCTTAGTTGGATTCTTCAGCCGCTCGGTTCTCTCATCTGATTCAAAGTGGTTGAGTTACAACCATAGCGCAGTGCAGGTTCTGAAGTCTGTTCCAATACATTGCCGTTGTGTCAGTAGGACTTGGCAGTTAATTGGATGCTAAATATGGAGGTTCAGAGCCAGCCTAAATAGGAAGCCTTAATATTACTACAGTCTAACTGGGTGTTCCTGGCCTGTCTAGTGGTAGGCAACACTGGGGTCTTTAAAAGTAGGAGGTTTAAGTTCAAGTTGATCTTTCTCCTAGACTGCTTGGGACACTGGGGAAGGACAGTGCCGTGAGAGCGAAGTCAAACTCACTGTTTGGAGAGAAAGAGCCTGGGGGAGGACTGGGTGTGTATTTTGGAGGGCACCGGGTCACAGAATTGTTAGAAGCACCTGAGCTAACTTTGTGGAAGCAGAAGTGTCAAGCATGCAAGCCAGTTTCCTGGGTTATAGCACAGAGTGTTTTATCTTGGGAGAGGAGAGCGAAAGGCTGCGTGCCCAGCAACTGTACTGCCTCCTGGTATCGTCTGGGCACCTTGTGGTGGGGAGTGGGAGGGAGTGACAGGGCTGCCGGAAGGCAGGGGTTCAGAGGGAGGCGGAGCTGGCCTAGTGCAGAACACCTTCCCAGAGCTCCTCTCGGGTGTGCTAGCGGTGTGAGTGCTAAGAAACCACCCTTAGGATTGCGCTCTTTGCACCTTCGTTTCAAGCAAGCTGCAGGCTTGGTCTCGGCCCTAGAAACCGGATAGGCCTCGCTGTGCGCTCTCAACCTAACCTGCGGGGGAAGGGAGCTGCTTCTAGTCCCGCCCTTGCGCTGTTTTGCGTCTCTGCGCCTTTGTTTGAGTGGCAGTGCGATTCGACCAATGGAAGTGTGGGGCGGGCAAGCGCATCAAGTTAGGTTGCGCAGAAGGAGGGGAACTGGTGCTGGAGAGACAGCGAGAAGCGAACCGGCCCCACGGCCACCGCAGGTAAAGCCACCTTTGCCTCCCATCGGGGTGAGGTGCAGGCCCTTTTCTCCTTCGGGGCTTGCTGGGCCTCTCAACTTGCAGCCTGCGTCCTAACGTTGCTTCTTCCCCAGGCATCACACCCCCACCCCCACCCCCCCGCATCTTCCCATCTTGACCATCCCCACCTCGGAGGGTGCCCCCGATAGCTCCCTCGCTTAAGTGCATGTACTTCAACTCTTTTTGGGGATCTAGTTGGCCTGAAGTCTCCCGCCCGTGCCTGTGCCTGCCTCTGCCGTATGGGCCTTACTGGCACCAACCCCGGCAGTAAGAGCAGGTAATGTACCCGACCCCCCTTCCCACCCCCACTTTCAGTAGCGTTTACCTCTCCATCAATTCTACTTCCTTCCCTGAGTAACATTAATTTCTACAGTTTCCCTCTTGGCCTCTGAAAAATACATGCTTTTAGGTTTTATGGTTGGCTATTTAGCTTTCCCAATTTTTAACGAGGTGCTCCCTGTTACCAGCCATATTTGCCCCCCAAATGTCTACACCCTTAATTTGGTTATGCTTCTTCCTACAGCGATTAGAAAACAGAAACAGAGTTGCCACTCATTTGACTGAATGGTGAATACAGAGAAGATAGGCTCTCGACTTATTTGAGGAAGCCTGAGTGGCTCCAAGTTATTAGCTTCATTTCTTGTGTTCTGTGTCCTTCCAGCCTCATCACTCTTTGACCCTAACTTGTGATTTTATTCACTGTGGGTGTCTATTTCTCATTTATCTTTAAGGTTTGAGATTCTCCGAGTGTCCCAAATGTTTCTATGGCATAGTTTTTTAGTGTTCCCTTCTATAAATTATTGGGTTATTTTTGTTTTGTTTTGTCTTTTTAAATGTTATATTCATTTTATTTTCAAGGTATTTCTTGTTTAAATTAACATTTCCCTATTCATTCTGTGTTTTAATATCTGTGTCTAACTCAATCTCCTGAAAATGATACAATTTCCAATAAGGTTTATGCTTTGAAGTAAAAAAAAAAAGTTTATTTTCTGAATCTTTGGGCGTATAGGTTAGGTGGGCATGAGCAGGCTTTCTAAGACTGTATACTACAGAAAACAGTCAATGTTGCTCAGTATGGCATTTGTTCATTGAGAAATCTACAAATGGAGAATCTGTGCCTGTAGTTCAGTTTATATAATTTATCTGTTAGGTGATGAAATGGTATCTACTGCAGTGTTTCTCTCGCATTGTAAACAGTAAACTATGATAAATGCCCTTTGGGGGTGATGTGAGAACTCTTACCCCAGCCCAGAGGTACTAGTGACTTTTTTCATGCTCTTTTCTTCCTACTGACATCAGTTTCCTTGCCCATTGTCTTTTACAGATCCGTACTGGTCAAGATTTTGTCCATTTGTACTGACAGTAATAGAAAGGAAGTATAAGTACAAATACAGAATCGTGATGCTAGGTGCACATTTAAAAACTACACTTCCCTCCCCACCCACCCCATGATAGCTCTTCTCAGTGTGCGTACCTTCCTTCCACACCCTATGTGCGGTCACCATTTTGTTGAAAGACATGAAGATTTGGGGTAGATGAGTAGAATAGATTAAAATACAGTGTGATGAGACAGACAAGGGATAGAAATGGGCAAGGATCAGGGAGTCGGAGCGCCGAGGCTCCAGACGGACAAGAATGGTATTGAAGGTGGCCAGGCCTAGAGCACCGGTGTGGGGACTTCTGGGAAGACAACAGAAGACGCTGTCCTGGTGACCTTGAATTTCCCTCGGGATTTGTATCATGAATCTGTATGTTTTGATTATGGAAAGTGATTAAGTGCAACCACTAAATCCTGGCTTTCCTTTAGGGTACATGCATGTGTTTCTCTTTAGGGCAGTGGTAGGTGAAGACTACATTTTCCTTCTTAGTAACACAAAGTCTGATGTCACTTTATTATCTAGATAGTTATTTTACCCTAAAACCTGTAGAACATCCATTTTCTGTTTTACCAAGGTTCGAGCTGGAGAAAGAATGCATGCAGTGTGTCAGATGGTAAACTAAGCTGTATATTGGTGCAGGCAGGATGATCCACATGTACAGGAGTAGAGCAATTAAGAAAGTTAGAGGTATAGGGAGGCTTGAACTTGTGAAAATCCAGGATGTTTAAAATGGGAGTCAGAGAATCTGGAGCTAGGCTTAAAACCTCACAGGTTAGGAGTTGAGAAGTAGTAATACTTTATTGTGGGATTGAGTCAGTTGCCAGGGTTTGAGGCAGGGTTATTTTTGAGACATTCTCGCTATGTAACCTTGGCTGGCCTGATACTCCCTCTGCAATCAGTCTGTCCTCAAACTCATAGCGGTCCTTCTGCCTCAGCCTCTCAAATTCTGGGGTTGCGGGGTAAGCCACCGTACCTGGGGAGACTTTCAAATTCTGGGGTTGCAGGGTTAGCCACCGTACCTGGGGAGACTTTCAAGTTGTTGAATCTCGACTGACAAGTAGAAAGCAGAAATAGTAATGGCTACAATCTTAGCACTCAGGGAGCTGAGGCAGGTGGATTGTTTCAAGTTTGTGAACAGCCTGAGCTACATAGACCTTATTTAAAAAAAAAAAAAAAAAGAGTAAGATTGGGCATGGTGGTGCACCTTCTGGTTCATACCTTTTACCCTACACTGATGGGCAGAGGCAGACAGATCTTTGAATTTGAGGACCCCTCAGGGCTACACAGAGAAACCCTGTCTACAAAGAAACAGAAAGTACCTATTTCAAGGAAACCCTCACCTGGTCTAGTGTGCCTCACTGAGTCTTTTTTGTCTTAACCCTCATGCTTAAGCCCACACTAAAACATGTGCATTTGGCCAAAAAGAGATCTGGGAGACAAGGACCAAGATAATACACTGATTTTTAATAATTGAGTCACATGCAGTGACTGAGATAGTACACTGATTTTTAATAATTGAGTCACATGCAGTGAAATATTTGAGGGGAAAAGTTCAGTTACTGTTTCTTATTAAAAAGTACCATCTTTATTGCAGTCTGGTAGTGCAGACCTGTAAACACAGCTCCTTTGAAGGCTGATGTGGAAGAGAACCAAAGCCTGCTTAGTCTACTGAATAATTTCAAGGCCAGACTGGGCAACTTAGTGAGACAATGTCTAAACAGAAGGTCAAGTGAGGGGCTGCAGAGCTCTTCCAGAGCACCTTGGTGTGTTTCCCAACTCCCACGTGAAAGGAAGCTCACTTCTGCTAGTAATTTCCAGCTCCAGAAGATCTGATGTCCTCTTCTGTTTCTGCAGGCACCACGGGCAGGCATGCAGTGCAGTGGCATACATGTAAAAATCACATACAAAAATTTTAAAGAAATAAATATTTTTAGACAGGTTTCTCTATATAGCCTTGGATGTCATGGAATTTGCTGTGTAGACCAAGCTGGCCTGGAAACCACAAATATCCTCCTGCCTCTGCTTCCCCAGTACTGAGATTAAAAGTATGCCACTGTGCTGGTCCCAAAATAAAAATTTAAATTTAAAAAATAAAAAGGTGAAATTAACTTTGTGGTGATGTTCTTAGTTGGCATCCTCAAAGCCCTGAGTTCAGTTACCAGTACTGCAAAATGAAAAACGAAATTTCTGAACAAAGTGATACATGCTTATAATCCTGGCCTTTGCAGACCTGTGCAAAGGATTGCCAAACCCAGAGCCAGTTTAGGCAGCATAGAAGACTATCTCATAAATACTTTTTAAAAGATCATTGTAAGAGTTTTACCCCTGACTGGGCGCAGTGGGAGTAGAATGAATAAACAAGTTATTGTGAAGTGTATACTCCTGTAGATTATTGTCAGTTAGACTTGTAGTAGTGTTTATGCTGGGACTACAGGCATGAGCCACTGTACTGTCCCTTGCTGTTTTGTTTGACATTTAGCTGCAGGTGCTTAGTGTAACTTCTGACCGCAAGTAGAGAAAAGATCATAGATGGCAAAATGGGGCATAACCAGGAAAAAAAAAAGTTATTGAAACTTAAAGAAATATATAAAATTATTGAATAGGTTTTTCATTATATCAAGAAATATGCATAAATGTGCTGATTACCATTTTGAGTAATTTGTGGGCAAATATTACAAGTTGGAATGAAATGCTGGAATAGTTTGGCCAAAAATAGGCATTGATACAGATCTTGAGACTTGAAAAGATACAGTTATTGACGCCGGGAAGAAATCCTGATCTACTACATTGTTTGTAAGGAGAGCTGGAAGCCCAGTCCACTGGTAGCACAGACCCATTATCCCAGCACTCGGGAAGCCGAGACAGGAGGCTTGTGAGTTTGAGACCATCCTGGGATAGGTTATATCTTTTGTTCTATGCTGAGACCTTGTCTTAAAAACAAAAAACAACTCGAAAAAAGAAGAAAAAAAAAAAAGAACTCCTCAACCCTCCCATCCCCAGCAGACATGCACATTCTCACAGACACACATACAGAGCATGAAACTTCTGTGAAAAAGTCTTTTTTGTCAGACTACATTATATTTCCTGACAGAATTTTTATTTGATGTCTTCAGATAGCTAGGAAAAGGGATCTTATCAAGTAAGGTCTTCCTAGATTGTTATGACATTATACTCTTTTAGAGTGTTTTATGAGGGTATCATTATGGCTGTGGATGTGCCATGGTGTGTAGGTCAGAGGACGGCTTTCTGGAGTCAGTTCTTTTCCTCTGCCTTTATGTGGGTCCTGGGGATTGAACTCCCGTCACCTTCATCCACTGAGCCATCTCACTAGCCCAAGAGCAAACATGTTCTTCATGTAAGTGTGTGTGTACCGTGTGCATGCCTCGTGCCCGCAAAGGATACCCTGGGGCTGGAGTTAAGGATGATTGTGAGCCTCCATGTGGCTGCTGGAGACCCTGGGTCCTCTGAAAAAGCAGTCAGTGCTCTTAACTGCTGAGCCACCTCTCCTTTTCACATGGTTGTTTAATTTCCTTTGTTTCCCCACTAGCATTTTCATAAACTTTAAGCCATAGATGTGAAATTTATCGACATATCATTTATGGCGCAGTTTTCCAAGATAGGAAGCTTTCACACTGTCTTATATATTGTGATTTCTGTGAAGAATGAAAAACTTATTCCAGTAATGTGAGCAAGTGTTACCTTTAACCGTTTATTGGATGGCTCCTGTGTGTGTTGTCCTACAGATTTCCCATCATCAAGGATCTCTCAGGAGCTGGGTCATAATACATTGTCCTGACTAAGATCCATAATTGTTCACTTTTATGTATTTATGATAATTTCTCACACATGTTAGACAAGCATCTTGAGAAGTTGGTAGTTTCTGTAACCTGCTCAAAGGAATGATTCATACCTTCATAGGATGTGCATAAGAAACTCAAGGCATCTGTGCCTTAATAAGATAGAATGCTGTAGCTTTTTATATCAAGAAGATCAAGTCATCATACAGAGCTTTGGGTGGGTAGTTTCTCTGCTGGAAGGGATGTATGCAGTGGGATGAAAGGGTGGAAGAGGCTATGTTCTATGTAGATACCACAGCATGATGGGCACAAGAACTCCCTAGGTAGGATGTAGGATTTGTACAGGTAATGGTCAGGGGGAGAGCTGGGTGTGTGAGTTAGAACTGAGAGGCTAAGTCTCCTGCAAAGAAAGGTTTTTGTTATTTTCTTTTTTGAGACAGGGTTTCTCTGTTTAACAGCCCTGGCTGTCCTCGAACTCAATTTGTAGACCAGGCTGTCCTTGAACTCACAGACATTCGCCTGCCTCTGCCTCCCAAATGCTGGAATTAAAGGTATGTACCACCATTCTGGCAAATATTTTTAATCTTAAATATAAGAAAGGCATTAAAGAAAACATCTGAAAATGCTGTGTATAAATGCTTAGTGGAATATTGTTAGAGAAAGTACACTGGCCTCAGCTCACATTGTTAGGAGCTTGGTTACAGATGGCTTGCTTTTTTACCAGTCGTAAGTAGAAGTATCTGGACTGAAAGGAGAATTTATAACAATGGATCCAGAAACTTTAATCTACTTTTTTAGGTGTTCTTGCTACATTTTAGAATTGTGCCAATTTAGCAGTTAGTAAATGTAAACTTTCTTAATATTATTTTAAAAAGATAATTGTCAAACGAAATGAGCAGAAACAGGCTTAATGATTTTTTTTTTGTTTTTTCCCCACCCCTGATTAATATTTTTTTATTATTTGTTAGTTTTTGTTTCTTTGGCTTTTGGATACAGGGCCTCACTGTGTAACTCTGGTTAGCTGTCCTGGAACTCGTAGAGACCCTTCTGCCTCTGCCTTCCAGGTTCTGCGATAAAACTGTGTGTCACCACACCCAACAAGCTGAATATTCTTGATAGAAGCTTCAAGGTGTAGAGCTAAAAGAGCCTAAAGTAGGGGTTATTTCTTCTTAATTTTTAGTTTTGAGACAAAAAATGTGGGTATTCTTTTTATCATGTGTTCATCTACAAAGTCCCTCATATCGTCCTATTATTCTAACAGAATTGAAACCTTAGATGGTACCTTAGGACTTTTAGTTGAAATCACCAACTTTGTTCATTTATGTTTATATTTATATTTCATCACAGGAGCTCCATCTTCCTCTGAAGATTTTGCTGTCTTGCTCCATGAAGGTCAGGACAATCTGACATGCACTTGTTTCTTGAAGAATAGTTTTCGTCCATTGTGTCCATTGTTTTCTTCATAGGGAAGGGGAGGGGAGAACTGGTTCCCCCCCTCCCCTTCCCTCCGTAGACTTCTACAGATACCCTTCATTACTTTACCAAGATGGCAGACCCCATCATGGATTTGTTTGATGACCCGAATTTATTTGGCCTGGACTCCCTGACTGATGACAGCTTTAATCAGGTCACTCAAGACCCCATTGAAGAAGCACTTGGACTGCCAAGCTCTCTGGACTCCTTGGATCAGATGAACCAAGATGGCGGAGGTGTTGATGTGGGAAATTCGTCAGCAAGTGACCTGGTTCCCCAACCAGAGGATACAGCTCCTCCTGAACTTCCCAAAGAATCCACAGCTCCAGCTCCAGAATCCTTAACCTTGCATGACTATACCACTCAGCCCGCCAGCCAGGAGCAGCCAGCCCAACCTGTCTTGCAGACGTCAGCGCCAACATCAGGACTTTTGCAGGTCTCCAAGAGCCAAGAGATCCTGAGCCAAGGGAATCCTTTCATGGGTGTCTCTGCCACAGCTGTCTCTCCCAGTAATACTGGAGGGCAACCATCTCAGTCAGCCCCTAAGATTGTTATCCTTAAAGCCCCACCAAACTCCTCAGTCACGGGTGCCCATGTGGCACAAATTCAGGCCCAAGGTATCACCAGTACAGCTCAGCCCCTAGTGACTGGCACAGCCAATGGTGGAAAAGTCACCTTTACCAAAGTGCTAACTGGTACACCCCTTCGACCAGGTGTCTCCATTGTCTCTGGTAATACAGTGTTGGCCACCAAGGTCCCTGGGAGCCAGGCTGCTGTTCAGCGCATTGTCCAGCCAAGCCGACCAGTAAAGCAGCTAGTCCTCCAGCCAGTTAAGGGTTCAGCTCCTGCTGGAAACCCTGGGGCTGCAGGACCCCCACTGAAGCCTGCAGTCACACTGACTTCTACACCTACCCAGGTGACTTGAGTGAATTGTGGTTTCTAGAGGACGTAGGAACAGTGAGGG
>NW_004949189.1:239196-241514 GCF_000317375.1 Microtus ochrogaster
TGTTCAGATCTGTCATCTTGCAGATTATGGGCTTTTTTGGAACAAAGTCACTCTAACTGGGGCTGGTCCCAAACTCATGGCAGTCTTTCTGTCTTGGTCTTCAAGTGTGGGGATTGCAGGCACTAACCACCATGTGTGACTGTCTTTTCTTTGGAGTGGGGGAGGTTCTTTCGAGACAAGGTTTCTCTGTAGCCCTGTCTGTCTTGGAACTTACTCTGTAGACCAGGCTGGCCTCAAACTCAGTGATCTGCTTGCCTCTACCTCTCAAGTGCTGGGATTAAGGGTGTATGACACCACTGTCTGACTGTCTTTACTTTTCACCAATGAGCTTTGACAGCCACTTGTTAACAGTTTTGGTGGTAGTAATTACTGTCCGTGAGCTTCTCAGCTCTTACCACAAGCTCTGCAGGGAGATGCGGACATTAAACAAAAATTCACAGTAAATGTATGCTGTAAGTTGTCATTTAATATAGTGTGTTCTGGGAACACATATTTGCAAGACTTGTTAAGTGCTCTACTTTTTATCTATCTATTTATTTATTGAGACAGATTCTTGCTGTATAGCCCAGGCTGGCCTGGAATTCTATATAGCCAAGGAAGGCTGGCCTCAAAATTGAGATCGACTTTCCTCCACCTCCTTAGTGCTGGAATTAGAGGTGTGTGCCATCACACCAATTGTAGGGGCTTTTGGTTTTGAGAGGGTCTCACTGTGTAGTAGTCTAAGCTGGCCTCAAACTTGACCTCCTCCATCTCAGTGTCCTGATGCTCAGATTGCACACGAGCCACTGTACCTTTCTCTCCCGTCGTTGCTAACACTGCTGTTCTCTTCCTGCTTCTGTCATGCAAAGGTAGAGCTTTCAATAAAGGCCTAGAAATTTGGGGAGCAGCTGTAGACACTGAAACGGACGGAAGTGATGTGGAGGCATGTTTCATTTTAAACATTAAATGACTGCCTTAGAAGATAGCTGTTAAAAGTTGTATGTGTGTGTGTGATAGGCTTGATAACCACTGGGCAGAGGTGGTACAGAAAAAGATGCCCTAGAGATATTTGGAGGGTAAACAAAAATGGATTCTCTTTTGACATTCACCTTTATGAATCTCAGATGAAGAAAGCTGATAAATTCTTTAATGTCCCTCTTCTGTGATTTCCTTTTTCCGTGTAGGGTGAATCGAAACGTATCACCTTGGTCCTCCAGCAGCCACAGACCGGAGGTCCCCAAGGACATCGGCATGTTGTGTTAGGGAGTCTACCAGGCAAGATAGTGTTACAGGGCAACCAGCTGGCAGCCTTGACTCAAGCCAAGAATGCCCAGGGGCAGCCTGCCAAAGTCGTAACTATTCAGCTGCAGGTACAGCAGCCACAGCAGAAAATCCAGATTGTACCCCAGCCTCCTTCTTCACAGCCACAACCACAGCCGCCACCCGCAGCCCAGCCTCTGACACTTTCCTCTGTGCAGCAGGCTCAGATAATGGGACCAGGACAAAGCCCAGGACAGAGACTTTCAGTGCCACTCAAAATGGTGCTGCAGCCACAGGTGAGTGACTTGAAACCTCCCCTTAGTCTCTTGTCCCTGCCTTCCTTCAGTAGCCCCTATCGCTAACGGAGGAATTCTAACGTATGCTCTAGAACTGAGGTGCAATTTGTTATTTCATCCATGAGAATCTTGTTTTGATTCAGTCATACAAAGATTAGGAATTATTGTTGAGTTTGAGGTGATGATTTCTGTAATAGTTGTCTTTAAACCTTGGTCTATAGTTGTCTTTAAACCTTGGTCTTTTATTATAGTATTATGGGTAGGGGGAAAATTGGACCTAGACTGTACTGCATAGCAAGACTGTTTCCACACACACACCCCAAAAGAGCCAGTCATGGTGGTAGGCAGAGGTAGATGCATGTCTGTGAGTCTGAGGTCAGTCCGGTCTACATAGTGAATTCCAGGACAGCCAGACCCTGTCTCAAAGAAATGGATAAAAATTTAAGAAAAGAATGGTTTGATCTGGGCGGTGATGGCGCACGCCTTTAATCCCAGCACTTGGGAGGCAGAGACCAGCTAGAACTAAGTGGTGAGAACTTATCTTAAAAATAAAACAAAACAACAACAAAGCAAAGTGGAAAGCAATTGAGGGAGACACAGAAAAGAAAATTGTCCTTTGTTCCTCGATGTGCTGTGCAAACTCCATGTACATACACATAGAGCACACTGCAAACATGTACATACACATAGAGCACACTGCAAACATGTGCATACACATAGAGCACACTCCATGTACATACACACAGAGCACACTGCAAACATGTGCATACACATAGAGCACAC
>NW_004949189.1:241614-247386 GCF_000317375.1 Microtus ochrogaster
CATACACATAGAGCACACTGCAAACATGTACATACACATAGAACATACTCCAAACACGTACATATACATAGAACCTACTCCAAACATGTACATACACATAGAACATACTCCAAACATGTACATACACATAGAGCACACTCTCCAAACATGTACATACACATAGAGCACACACAGAATCAGCATTTAAACATGGAGAGGAGATGGCTGTGTGGCTGTACAAGCATGAGGACCTGAGTTTAAATATCTAGCATCTACATTAAAAAGTGGGTGTAACTCCAGTCCTGCTGAGGGACAAAGAGGATCTTTGGGACTTGTTGGTTACTAGTTTAGCTCCAGGTTAGTGAGAAACTGTCTCATGGAAATTAGTCAGAGCAAGAGAGAACATCCATCATCTTCCTAGCTCACACCACATACATACTAGTTAATATTATTTGGATGAAATTGTGTTTCATTTAAAGGATAAAGAAATAGTTAATGAATCTGGTAAAATGACTCAGTGATTAAGAGTACTCCTGCTCTTTCAGAGGATCTGAGTTCAGTTCCCAGAACCCACATCAGGTGGCTCATAACTACCTGTAATTCCACTTCAATGCCTCTGATTCCTGGGGCACCTGCACTCATATATGTACACACACACACACACACACACACCAGGGTGATAAATAAAGGTAACTTAAGGGAATGATTCAAACTTTTTAATGTTTAGGACAAAGATCAGTATTGGTTTTGTAGGTTGTAATTTTTCTAAAACAGTGACTATAAAAGCATAGCAAAAGAATACGTAAAGTTTGAGCCAGTTGGTGGTGGCGCACACCTTTAATCCCAGTACTTGTAGGCAGAGACAGGCGGGTCTCTCAGGGTTTGAGGCCAGCCTGGTCTACAGAACCAGTTCCAGGACAGCCAGGGATACACAGAGAAACCCTATCTTAACACCCATCCCCTAAAAAGATTATGTAGTTTACTTTTCTAGAATTCTTTTCTCTTCTCATCAGAAACGACATTTATTTTTTAGATGGATCTAGGTTCATTGAGTCTTAACTCTGAGCCTGATTTTTAAGTAAATACCTAGTTAGTTTGTGGGGTGTGTGAGTGAGTGTGAAGACAAGGTCTCATTATGTAACCTATTGTTGGCCTGGTACTTAACTATATAGACCAGGTTGACTACTGGGCAATCAATTTGATTTCCTCTGCCTCCTGGTATTAGAATTATAGGCCTCTGCCCTCATGTCTGGCTGAGTACACCTGGGTTTGTTTTTGTTTTTAGGCTACTTAAATTGCAGACATACTGAAATTGTAGTGTCCTTGTTTCTCCAGGCTGGCTCTTCTCAGGGGGGAGCCTCGTCTGGCCTCTCTGTGGTGAAAGTTCTAAGTGCCAGTGAAGTGGCAGCCCTGTCCACACCAGCGAGCTGTGCTCCTCATCCTGGGGGGAAGACTGGAATGGAGGAAAACCGCAGGCTGGAGCACCAGAAAAAGCAAGAGAAAGCAAATCGGATTGTAGCAGAGGCCATTGCTAGGGCCCGGGCTCGGGGCGAGCAGAACATACCTCGAGTCCTGAACGAGGATGAGCTGCCTAGCGTCCGGCCAGAGGAGGAAGGTGAAAAGAAACGCAGGAAGAAGAGCAGCGGAGAAAGGCTGAAGGAGGAAAAGCCAAAGAAGAACAAAACCTCTGGTGCCTCCAAAACGAAGGGCAAGAGTAAGCTGAAGTGAGTGCTCCTTGCTGCCCAGTTGGGTGACGGGGGCAGCGCAGTCCTGCAAGAGTTCCTACTCCAGTTGGGAGAAGCTGTGTATAGCAGCTGGGGCAGAAGCTGTGTATAGCAGCTGGGGGAGAAGCTGTGTATAGCAGCTGGGGGAGAAGCTGTGTATAGCAGCTGCCCATTGGACTTGCCACAGAAGATAAGCGTCTGCTTCTCTATCCTGGTGCTTATATGTGTAGCAGAAATGTATAAACACGTGTATTTTCTTTTTTTTCTTTCTTTTTCTTTTTGTTTATTTATTTATTAAGCATACAATGTACTGCTGGCATGGAAGGCACCAGGTCTCATTACAGATGGTTGTGAGCCACCATGTAGATGCTGGGAACTGAACTCAGGATCTTTGGAAGAGCAGGCAATGCTCTTACCCTCTGAGCCATCTCTTCAGCCCCCGCCCCCCTTTTTTTTGTTTTTGTTTTTCGAGACAGGGTTTTTCTGTGGCTTTGGAGCCTGTCCTGGAACTAGCTCTTGTAGACTTGGCTGGCCTCGAACTCACAGATATCTGCCTGCCTCTGCCTCCAAGTGCTGGGATTAAAAGCGTGCACCACCACTGCCTGGCAAATATGTGTATTTTCAAAAGGGCAGATGAATTGTGTCTCAGACAGCTGTGACTGCACATTTTCCTTACTGTTGTGTAGAAGAGATTTCTTAGTACCCCTACCATCCGCTCACAAGACAGCTGCAGGACACAGCTTCCCTACCCTTAAACTTCAGTCACTGTCAACCATAGACCTTGTTGAGGGAGTGGGGCTTGCTATGGTTCTTGTAATCTATGTCTTTTTTTTGTAGCTGGTTTTTTTTTTTTTGTTTGTTTGTTTGTTTTAATTGGCTTCTACTCTGTATGTGTTCTTCAAGCTGGGTAGCTGTATGACTTCACCGTATCAAAAAAGCAGGTTTGGGGGGATTGGAGAGATGGTTCAGCAAGAAGAATGCTTGTTGCCATTGCTGAGGACCAGGGTTCAGTTCTCAAGCACCACATGGAACTTACAATCATATGTAGCATCATTTCAGGGGATCTGAGACCCTCTTCTGAGTTCTGCAGGTACCAGGCATGCAGCTGGTACATCCACATATATGTAGACAAAACACTTCTTCCACGTAAAATAAATACGTCTTCATTTCTGTTATTTGGTCCTTAGCTCCTTAGCAAAGTGTCTTTCAGTCCTGGGTTACTCTTTCAAGCCATCTTTTTCAGACATTATACTCAGCAGTATTTGTACTGTAGACTGGAGTGTCGAACATTTTTATTTTCTTTAGACCCACACATTTCTGACTGGAAGTTTGGTATGTGATGGTTTGTATTCGTGCTTTTCTCACTCGTAAGGTATCTTTGCCTTCGTTTTTTTGGTTTTTTTTTTCAGTACCATCACTCCAGTCGTGGGCAAGAAGAGAAAACGTAACACGTCTTCTGACAACTCTGATGTGGAAGTCATGCCTGCACAGTCACCCCGGGAGGATGAAGAGAGCAGCATCCAGGTAAAGAACTCAGCAGGGCATAAACACCTGAAACTAAAGTAGTCCATATGGTTCAGGCTAGCCTAGAGAGCCTTGGCATTGGTGAGTCATTCCTCTGCCTCTTGGACTTTCCAGATTCTGGGATTATAGATTTGCATATCCAGTTTACAGTCTAAAACTTCTTTGTGTGTATGTGCTTGTGTGTCTGTGTGCACCATGTGCATCCAGTGCCTACAGCGGTTGTGAGCTACTCCATAAGTGCTGGTAACCAAGCCCAGGCCCTCTGCAAAAGCCATGTGTGCTCTTAACACTGAGCCAGAAATTTCCTTCCAGCCCCAATGTCCAAATTCTTTTGTGTGTCAACGCAACACAAGTGAGAAAAAAATTTCGTGCACCTGGGGTGGTGGTGGCGCACGCCTTTAATCCTAGCACTCAGGAGGCGGAGGCAGGGGGATCTCTGTGAGTTCAAGTCCAGCCTGGTCTACAGAGGGAGTTCCAGGACAGGCTCCAAAGCTATACAGAGAAACCCTGTCTCGAAAAGTCAAGGGGAAAATAAAGTTTCATGTCTAATCTTATAAAAACAATGTATAAAAGTGCTTTCCGCTATTGTATAAGTGTTAAGTGATCATAGAATTTAGTATATGCACACATTTTGTGTGTGTGTTAGATGTGGAAGCCAAATGTTGTAGATAAATGCTCTGCCACTGAACTAGCCCTGTGTTTGTTTTGAAGCGAAACAGAATTGCTCTCACCTTCACTCTGCAGCCCAAGTTAGGCTTGAATTTTCACCTCAGCTTCCTGAGTGACTAGGACTGCGGGTCTGAACTACCAGGCCTTGCTGTATGTTTGCAAATATTCTAAAACTGAAAGAGCTCAAATCTGGACTACTTTTAGTCCTAAATCTTTTGTGTAATGTATAGTTCACCTGTAGGAAAAAAAAAAATGCCTAAATGGAGCTAATAAGCCAGAACCAAAAAAATGCCCAAAAAGAGGCTGGACCTAGTTAATATATCTAAATTTCTGCCTTTTTAGTCAAACAACCTGTTAGTGGCATTCAGGAAACTTTGCAAAATGGGAACATTCTAGTTCTGAACATTTGAAATAAAAACAATCACTATTAAAATGTTGATACTCGTTTCCCTAAATTTCTTTGTTTCAAAAACTGAGCAAAGCATGTGAGCTCCTGATGCACTGTAGAGGCTGTGGCGGCTGACACTTCCTCCTCTGTGCTCAGGTTCCGATTCTCAGAGAGGGAGCCAGGGCAGAAGCCTAGCGTCCAGGTCTCATCTGCTGACATGCAGTGCTGTCTGTTTCCACAGTTTATAACCACAGAAAGAACTAAAATTTGCTGACTAAAACTGATCACCTTATCAGGTGGTGCTGGCCTTTCATCCTAACACTTGGGAAGCAGGCAGATCTCTGTGAGTTCCAGGACAGCCAGAGCTGTTACACAGAGAAGCCCTGTCTCAAAAAACCAAAACACCAAACCAAAACAAACTCCACTTTATTACTTTGTGTGTATGGGTGTTTTGCTTGCATGTATATATGTGTGTCACATGCATGCCTTGTGCCTATGGAGGTCAGAAGAGGAGTCAAATACCCGACCCTGTGGTTGGAGTTAGTGAGTAAGCCACCATGTGGTTGCTGGAAATTGAATATTTCCAAATTCCTCTGGAAGAGCAGCTAGTGCTCTTAACTGCTGAGCCATCTCTCTAGCCCCTTTCTATTTTTTTATACTAATTAATTCATTTTTAGTTTGTGAATGTAAATGTGCACATGCTCATATGTTTTGAGACTACAAGAGATGTTGAGCGTCCTTCTCTACTGCCATCTGCCTTATTCTTTGAGACAGTCTCAAATTGAACCTGGAGCCAGGCTGGTGGCCAGAAAACCCAACTTTTTGTGTGAATTCAGGTCCTCAAGCTGACAAGACAAGCAGGACACTTAACACTGAGCCTCCTTTTCAGCCTATACCCCCATTCCTTTCCTTTCTTTTCTCCTCTTTTCTCCCTTTCTTTCTGGGTTTTGGTTTAGCTTGGTGTTCAGCTCTCTATGCAGCAGAGACTGACTGTGAACTGAGGTTACTTCTGCCTCTACTTCCCGAGTGGTCAAATGATGCCATCATACCCAGCCCTATTGTTTTTCAGACAGTCTTTTATTGCCCATGTTGGCCTCAAATTCGTGATTCTTCTGTGTTTGCATTTTGAGTGCTAAGATTACCAATGCCTTCTGGCCTCCGAGATCACCAACCAGGCATGCACTTAGTGTATATTCATACATATAGGTAAGCAGTCATTCACACAAAATAAAAATAAACCTTTAAAAAAATTATTTATTTTTATGCATATTGGTGTTTATCTGCATGTATGTATGTACACCACATGTGTACAGTGCCTGTTAAGCCAGAAGAGCTTTTGCATTCCCTAGGACTGGAGTTACAGATGGTTGTGAGTTACCACGTGACTGCTAGGAATTGAACACACATGCTCTAGAAGAGCGACCAGTCACCACTGAGCCATCTTTCCAGCCTGAAAAATAGAATCTTTTTTTTTTTTTTTTTTTTTTT
>NW_004949189.1:247486-271413 GCF_000317375.1 Microtus ochrogaster
GTCCTGGAACTAGCTCTTGTAGACCAGGCTGGTCTCGAACTCACGGAGATCCGCCTGCCTCTGCCTCCCATGAAAAAAAGAATCTTAAAAATTCAAAATCATAAGTGTATACACACACACACACACACGATGATAAAAATATTCCAGAAATAAACATAGTTTCTCTCATGTGGTCTCAACCCTACTTCTTTTATTTATTAACCTTTTCACTGTGAGCACATTACTTAACCTATTGGTACCTGATTTCTTCACTATAAAATGAAGATACTGTTATACACTTAGTAGGATTGTTATGAGGATTAAATGTAAACATTCATAAAATAATGCTTAGCTCTTGATAAGATCATAATGAAAACCGGGTGTAGTGTCCCATACAGTATTAATAATGCACATAGTACATTAAATACATATAGTACACAATGCATTTGCACATACTGTGTCAATTATATAGCTCTTATTAACATAATTCAATATATTAACATAATTAACAGACTGTTTATACCAACTTAATTTTTGTTCAAAAAAGATAACATCTATGTTATCAAGCATGCGCCATCTCTTCCGTATGACTATCCCCTTCCCCATTTGATCCATTCATCTACCATCTTCCACGAAAGAACCCCACCCATCTTTGCACGTCCTTTAATCCAGGACTCAGGAGGCAGGCGGATGGATCTCTGACTTTAAGGCCAACCTGGTTTAGTTTTAGTTTTAGGACAGCGTGCACTACATAGAGAGACCCTGTCTCAACTAATACAATCAAGAACAAATGAAAGCACTGTCCCTGTTTGTTCAACAAACAAGATTAAGTAATACTTTGGATGATAGAAATGCTTTATGTGCATATATGAAATTCTTCCAAAAATTTTGTTTTTGTTCTGTCTTTTTCGAGACAGGGTTTCTCTGTGTAGCCCTGCTGTCCTAAAACTGCTAATATTAAGTAGTTTATATAACTTGCTAGATTTTTGGTCTTTTTTTTTTTTTGAGACAGTGTAGCCTTGGCTGTCCTGGAATTTGCCCTATAGATCGGGTTGGCCTTGAACTCAGAGATCTGCCTGCCTCTGCCTCCCCGAATACTGACTGGGAATAAAGGCACGAGCCCCACTGCCTAGCAAGAATTTTTTTAACTATATATTAAGATGAAAAATGAATTTTTATAATATAAATGATAAGTAAAATTTTGGAGGTAGTATATTAATTCACTAGGACCATTTTATCAAAATATCACAGACTAGTGCGACTCAGCACTTGGTTGTTTTGTGTGTCGTGTGTGGCTTTGAAATTAGGGTTAATCCTGGGGCCCTGTACGTGCTAGACAAGGATTCTGCTGTTGAGGTATGTCCCCAGCCCTTTGCTTTATTTTGGGAACAGTTTTGCTATGTTGGCCAGCCTGATTTCAAACTTTACTTTCCCACCTAGCCTCCCGAGTAGCTGGGATTACAGGGTGTACTACTGTGCCCAGATAAATATTTATTTCTGATAGTCTGAGAGCCTACAAGTCCAAGAAGAGGTAAGATCTTCTACGATTTCCTGAGACGGTTTCCTTGAGCTGTAGCTGATCACCCTTGTTGGGTCCTCACACGGTCTTTCCTCCACCAGTACATGGCCCTGGTGTGTTAGTGTCCAAATTTCAGGTTTATTTATTTGGATGGTTGGTAAGGCACTCTGTATCCCAGACTTTCTTAGACATATTGAGTTCTGGGATTACGGGTATGAGCCACACTCTGGTCACAATTCCTTTTCTCACAAGAACACAAGGCCAAGGGTGACTCCGTATGTCTGTAAGACTTGAATCTGGGAGGCCAGTCTAGCAGCATATTCAGAAGAAGAATTTAAAAGGGGAAAGGAAATAGCAAGGAAAAAAATGTCAGTGAGGGGAACAGGGAAGAGGAGAGAAGGAAAGGGAAGAAAACAACATGAATCAGGGAAGGGAACACCAGCCTTGGATAAGGTCCAGCTTTTAAGAATTAACTTTAATTAATTAACATAAGTGAAATCATGATTATTATATTCTTTTTATCCTCTGGGACTGTGATACTCTTTGTTTGATTGTTTGTTTGATATTTAGCCATTAGCCATTTTATTTTTTTTAGCTAAAACATTTGGGGCTAGGATGTGGTTCCATTGGTAGAGTGCACAGAGCCCTGAGTGTCAGCCTCTGCATGATGGCAAACACCTGTGATCCCATCACGGGGAGGGAAACCAGGGCCATTCTCATGTACACAGTAAATTCAATGATCCATGACACATTGGCTCAAAAAGAAAATTACACATGTATACACACACATAATTGAGACCTGCACATGGTAGAGAACTCTGTGTGTCTAACTTGTAGAGAGGTTCAGGCAAGAGATCACTTGAAACCAAGAATCTGAGACCACATTTTAAATACACATAGGGATCTGAGACCATGTATTAAATACACATACTCACATACACATAGGGAGCTGAGACCATGTATTAAATACACATACTCACATACATGTAGGGATCTGAGAACATGTATTAAATACACATATACATAGAGATCTGAGAAAAAGTTTAGCAATGCTAAATTTGTAAACTATGAAATTTTGTTCCAAACCAAGTGGAAAATTTGGGAAACTGAGATAAAAATGATTGCTGTGAGTTCAAGGATAACCTGAGCTGCTGAGTGAGATTCTATATCAAAAACACAGAACAAAGAACTGAGATGGGAAATTGTTTGCCCCAAAGCATTAGAACCTCAGTACAGATTCCCCAAAACTAAGCTGGGCGGTGGTCAGCACTCAGGAAGCAGAGGCAGGCAGATCTCTGGATTCAAGGCCAGCCTGGTCTATAGATCAAGTTCCAGGACAGACTCCAAAGCTACACAGAGAAACCTTGTTTTGAAAACCACCCATTCCCCAAAGAAAAAAAGATTCCCCAAAATTAGTGCTGGGGGTGTTGGGGGCAGATGGGCCTCTAAAGCTTGTTCAGTAAACCTAGCCACATCCATTAACACCAGGGTCATTGTGAAACACTGTAAAAAAGGTGTGTGTTGGGGGAGGTACATACATAACTCTAGCAAATCATCTCTAAATTCAAGGTTGCCAAAGCTACACAGTGAAACTTTGTTTCAATAATGAATAAAGTGGAGGGCAGTTGAAGAAAGACAACCAGTTGTCACAGTGTGTACCATACAAGTCAAAAAAACAAAAAAGAAACCATCTGAACAAAAAGGTTCCATTCCAGACACCAGACCCGCCAGTTCTCCCCAAGAACCAGTTTAGTTTATTTGAGTGAGGGTGCAGGGTGCGTTCCCACCCTTCCAGAAATGGCTGTTGCCACTTAATACTGGTATCCCATGCCTACTTAAGGATTTACCGATAGATGGCCATTGCCCCTTTCTGGTTTATTTTAAAGTAAACCTATTTACCTTAAAACTTTTTTTAAGGGGGCTGGAGAGATGGCTCAGTGGTTAAGAGCATTGCCTGCTCTTCCAAAGGTCCTGAGTTCAATTCCCAGCAACCACATGGTGGCTCACAACCATCTGTAAAGAGGTCTGGTACCCTCTTCTGGCCTGCAGACATGCACACAGACAGAATATTGTATACTAAATAAATAAATAAATAAATATTTAAAAATAAATAAATAAATTAATGGTCCTGGGGTTGATCTAGGATCTCATTGCTTTCAAATGTTTTGAGATTGTCAGTTACCAAGTAGTGGTAGCACTTGGGCGGCAGAGGCGAGCAGATCTCTGTGAATTTGAGGCCAGCCTGGTCTGCAGAGTGAGTTCCAGGACAGCCGAGGACACAGAGAAACCCTGTCTCAAGAACACACACATGGGGCTGGAGAGATGGCTCAGTGGTTAAGAGCATTGTGTGCTCTCCCAGCAACCACATGGTGGCTCACAACCATCTGTAATGAGGTCTGGTGTCCTCTTCTGTCCTACAGACATATATGCAAACAGAATAGTGTGTCCATAATAAAATAATAATAATAAAAAAAGAACACACATGCACATGCTCACACACACACAAAACCAACAACAACAGAAAAGAGATCATCAGTGATGAATGTGTCATTACATTCTCAATGAGTATTATTTGACTTAAATTAGGTATGAGTATAATTTGTGTATCCATTCTCCTTTTGATGGACATTTGAGTTGTATGCTTTGTTACTGTTAATGAGCAAGGGTTAAATGAGAAATTTTAGTACAAATTATTTTTGGGTAGATTTTCATGTCTTATGACTACACCCTTAGAAATTAAATTAATAACTATAGGGTATGCATATAACTGGCTAAAATCTGTTTTACAAATGATGTGTCATGGGGCTGGAGAGATGGCTTAGAGGTTAAGAGCACTGACTGCTCTTCTAGAGGTTCTGAGTTCAGTTCCCAGCAACCACATGGTGGCTCACAAGCATCTGAAGTGAGATCTGGCGCCCTCTTCTGGCCTGCAGGCATACATGCAGACAGAACACAGTATACACAATAAATAAATCTTTAAAAAAAACAAATGATGTGTCATTTGTAAAACAGATTTTACCCTTTTAAATAAGCGTTTCTGGTTTTTGTTTTGTTTTGTCTTTTTAAACAGGGTTTCTCTGTGTAGTCCTGTTGTCCTGGAACTCCCTGAGGTCCACCTGCCTTTGTCTCCCAAGTGCTGGGATTAAAAGTGTGTACCACCACTGCCCTTCCCTGGATTTTGTTATACAGCTGAAACTTTTCCATTTGTCTCATCTGTTTAATAATTCTGTGCTATTTTATTTTAAGGCTATGACATGATTTCTTTAATTTGTGCTCTGTCTATGGTCATTTTCTTTCTGATATTTTCCTGCAGTTAACACTACAGAAATTTGTGTACATATACAAATATGTAAAACAGCATTTTGAAGTATATTTGCTGTCAAAGGATAAAGCCAAAGTTTCCTCCACTGATCATGCTCATTGATACCTCCAACCAAGCATGTCTGAGTTCCCTGATTTTTCTTTTTCCTTCTGTTTTGGGCATCAAATTTAGGGTCTTGAGTATGTTAGACAAATATTTCCACTCAAGTATTTTCCTAGCCTATGTTTAAAATGTTTTCCTCAAATGTTCTGAATTTTTTCCAGTCTGCTAGGTAGGGAGGGAAAAAGAAAAAGCACGAAAAACTCAGTATAGGGATTGGAGAGACAGCTTGGCAATTAATGCCTAACTCCAGCTGCAGGAAAAGATGCCCTCATTTGCCCTCCATAGGCACTGCACATACACAGTGCACAAACACGTTACAGATGAGCATCATAGCTTGTGATTCTTGCCCCATCACTCACAAGTTCAGGGTCATCACTTGTTACATAGAAAGCTTGATGCCAGCCTGAGTCCCAAACAATTTTTTTCAATTATATCTTTTTTTTGAACTGTTTCATGTCATTTTCCTTTATTTTGATAGTCAACGCTTTGTGTTATTCAGAATTCTTATGCTTAAGAAGTATATCTACAGCATTTTTCTTTGTTTTCTCTAGCTTTCTTTATATTGGATTATTTTTGCATATAACCTTAAATTAGTAAATATTGTCAAATTTGCCCATTTTTAGAGTAATTTTGCATACTCAAATTATTTTAGAAGATGTTTAGATTGTCTTACATATTTATGTATTTAGCATCTTTCTTTCAGAGGTGTTTCTTTGCTGCTGTCTGCCTGGCTGGCAGTCTCTGGTCAGTCCCTGGGCATGACCTCGTTTGCTTCCCTCAGAGGCCGAGCTTATATCTATCGTGCTCTGAGGCCCAGGGAATGTGAGGAAGTGTTCCTATTTCACCTTTTGATTATCTGATGTTTATTTATTGTTTTATATAATGTTTATTCTGTGTACAGAATGATGGTTTTACTATATTTTTTTAAGTAATTTATTGTTTTATGTGCATTGGTGTTTTGCCTGCATGCAGGTCTGTGTGAGGGTGTTGGATCCCATGAAACTAGAGTTACAGACGGTTGTGGCTGCCGTATGGGTGCTGGGAATTAAAACTGGGTCCTCTGGAGGGTAGCCAGTGCTCGTAACTGCTGAACCATCTCTCCAGTGCCCCTCCCTTAATTTATTTATTTTTATTTCATGTGCATTGGGGTTTTGCATGCATGTGTGTATGTGTGAGGGTGTCAGATCCTGGAGAGATGGACAGTGAGAGCTGCCTGTCTTGTATGTGCTGGGAATTGAACCCGGGTCCTCGGGTTTGTCCTTTTGAGGCTGGTGGGTATAATCCATCAGTGCTCTGGTGGTGAGCAGGCATTTGAGTCAACTTGTCCACTTCTTGTCTGCAGTCAGGAAAAAGAGAGGTAGATGGTGGCGTTCGACTCTCTGTCTTCTCTGCCCACTTCATTCAGTCTTGAACCCAGGCCAAGGCTTTCAGGGTGGGTTTTCCTTCTCAGGTGACCTCTGCTCTCTGGAAATGTTCTTACAGAAATGCTCAGGGTGTGTCCTTCTGGGTGATTCTGAGTCTGGCCTTCTTGACAATGAGGGTTAACCGTGACAATGCTCGAATACTCCTTTTATTTCCTTCCTTTCTTCTACTCCCTTTTGCTGTCATTCTTTTTCATTTTGTTTTGTTTTTAATTTATTGAAACAGAGACTCATAGTCAGACTGGTCTTGAACGCCTTGTCTCCTTCCTCTGACCACTCGCTGTTGAGGTTGTAGGTATGCACCATCACCCGTCAAACCTACCTCTACTCTCACGTTTTATATGCATACATTTTAAAGCCTAGATTCTGCGTGTTCTGTCCTTTTCCTGCAGGCGGCATAGTTTTATTTATTGTGTGTATGTACCACATTTTCCTTATCCGCCCATCAGTTGGTGACACCGTGCTGTAACCTGGCTGTTATAAGTCGGCCACAGTAAACAGATGTGCAGGTCTCCTGTGGTCTGCTGACCTAGATACCTTCTGAAAGATACATACCAGGTGTGATATAACTGAACCATGTGATTACTGTGTGATAGTTTACTCTTTTGGGTTTTTGGGGGGTCTGCCACCCAGCTCCCAAATAAATCACACACAGAGCTTTATTTTTATTTATTTATTTATTTTTAATTTTTATTTTTTTGGTTTTTCGAGACAGGGTTTCTCTGTGGCTTTGGAGCCTGTCCTGGAACTAGCTCTGTAGACCAGGCTGGTCTCGAACTCACAGAGATCCGCCTGTCTCTGCCTCCCGAGTGCTGGGATTAAAGGCGTGCGCCACCATCCCCCGGCTTTTTTTTTTTTTTTTGGAGAGGCTTATTTTTAGTTATGAATGCCTGGCCTTAGCTTGGCTTGTTTCTTGCCAGCTTTTCTTAAATTATCCTGTCTACCTTTTGCCTCTGGGCTTTTATTTTTCTCTGTTTGTGTATACTTTTCTTTACTTCTTACTCCGTGACTTGGCTGTCCTCCTCTCCCTGTTCTCTTGCTTCTTTCTCCTCATTTCTCCTTGTGTTTGTACTCTCTGACAGCCCTGCCAACCCTTGCCCCTGCCTTGCTATTGGCCGTTCAGCTCTTTATTAGACTGTCCGCTGTTTAAGACAGGAAAAGTAACACAGCTTCACAGTTAATCAAATGCAGCATAAACAAAAGTAATACTCCTGAAAATAATATTCCCCAATGTGGGGTAGTTTTTTTTTAACCAGTAAGGAGCCTCCATACTGATTTCCATAGTTGATGAATTAATTAACTCATTCCAGTAGGACTTAATGGCTTCTTTACCCTCTTCCTTGCCCACACTTATTTTCTTATTTGTGATGTGACTGAAATGGAATCTTGATATCGTTTTTATATTTGCATTTCTCTGATGGCTAAGGATGTTGAACATTGTTGTTAGCGGTGTTTTAAAGACCCTGTCTGTGAAGCCCAGGCTAGCCTTTTTTCCTTTTGAACATTTTAAAGGAAGGGGGCAGGCTGCAGTCATCGGGACAACTTACCAGGGTCAGTTCTCGCCACCATGTGGGACCCAGGGATCAAACTCAGGCCTTCAGGATTGGTGGCAGGTGCCTTTATTCACTGGACTGTCTCTCACACTCGCACACCCCCACACACCCCACCCCTGCTAATCTTAAACTACTGGTCTTCAAAAGTTTAGTTGCCATTTTTACTTCTTTTGAGAGCGGTTTATGTATTTCATTTGCCATTCGTTGATTGGATGACTTGTAATTTGGGTGTTTAATATTTTGGGGTTTTGTTTTTTGTTGTTGTTTTGTTTTGTTTTTGGCAAGGTTTCTCTGTAGCGTTGGAGCCTGTCCTGGAACTCACTATGTAGACCAGGCTGGCATCGAACTCACTAAGATCCACCTGTCTCTGCCTCCCGAGTGCTGGGATTAAAGGAGTGTGCCACCACTGCCCAGCTTATTTTTGAATTCTTAATTTAAAAAAAAAAAGATTTATTTATTTATTTATGTATACAACATTCTTCCCATGTATGCTTGCATGCCAGAAGAGGGCACCAGATCTCATTATAAATCACTGTGAGCCACCATGTGGTTGCTGGGAATTGAACTCAAGATCTCTGGAAGAGCAATCTTAACCTCTTAACCTCTGAGCCGTCTCTCCAGCACTATTTTTGAATTCTTTAAAATAAATTTTTACATTTATTTATGTGTGTCTATGTATGTTAAAGGACCAACATGCTAAGGTGCACATGTGGATGTCAAGGGATAACTTCCTGGGATTGGTTCTTTGCATCATGTGGGTTCAAGGATTGAACTCAGCTTGTCAGACTTGCTACCAAGCACCGTTACCCACTGAGTCACCTTTTCCAACCTTAAACTTTATATAGTCTAGATATTATCCCTTGTCCACTTTTCCCCATGGTTATCATTTCCTTTGCTGCGCAGAAACTTTTTCCTTGAGAAAGCCCTGAATTTTGTTTTATTGATGTAGGTATATAGAGTTGCTATGGTCTGTGGTATAACTGACACTAGATACTGCAGTAGCTCCAACATTGCTCTTTGTCTCAGGTATTCTAGGTACTTGGAGTCTGTTGTGCTTCCATATAATTTTAAGGTTTTTGTTCTATTGCTGGAAAGGATTGTGGTCATTTTGACAGGGATACATCAAGTCTGTAAATTACTTTTGGAGATGCACCACTTTTTGTGACACTAGTTCTTTAACTCTGTGAGTAGGGGAGTCTTTTCTTGTAGTGGTTTCTATTTTGTATTTTATAACATGAGGGAGGTCCGGCTTGTTTGGATTTCTGTCCTGCCCAGTTCCCACAGTCATTTGGCCCCAAAGAAAGTCACACAGAGACTATATGTACCAGTATTTAAAGTTTTAATTTTAGAGATCTTTTACCCTCTTTAGGGCTTTTTTAAGTTATATTTTTTTCTCTTGGTTTCTTTCTCAGCATAACTGTTTTATTTCTCCGTATTTTAGGATCAGCTTCTCTAATTAAAACAAATGTTTTAGATCAAGCTTATATACTCATTTACCAAAATTTGTCTTTATAACCTATAATTTTTTTTCTTCATATGATTTTATGTCTTAAGATATTTAATCATCTAGCTAGTATTTACTTTTATAAATGGTATCCTTTTTTCACTGCATTCTGTCCTCCTCCAAAAAGGAATATTGTTACTGATTCATTTATTTATCTATGTGTGCCTCCTTAGCGCAATAGGCAGCGCGTCAGTCTCATTTATTTATCTATTTGCTGTGCTGAGGGACTTTACCCAAGACTGTGTGTGCTAGGCAAGTGCCCTACCACTGGACCATCTCCCAAACCCTAGGAATATTGACTTTACAAAGTAATTTTATGTTATGCCAGTTTGCTCAATTCTATTATTTCTGTAATTTGATCCTTTTTCTGGGGATATATTATGCTGAAAAATAATTTCTGCTTCCCTATTTTTGTATTATGAACTGCAAATATTAAATTACAGTAAAAATAACTTATTTAGCCACTTGGAAGAATAAAGTAGATCTAAATATACATGTCTATATATGCATAGATATATAAATATTCATGCATTTATATACCTATATATTTATATGGTGTGTGTTACATTATTATATATATATATAAATATATATGTGTGTTATATTTATTGATTTTTGGAGACAGGGTTTCTGTGTGGCCCTGGATGTCCTGCAACTAGCTCTGTAGACCGACCAGGCTGTCTTGAACTCAGATCCACCTTTGACTACCTCCTGAGTGCTGGGATTAAAGGCATGTGCTGCTATGCCCAACCGACCTAAAATTTATTAAGAAAACTGTCTCAAGACTGGAGAGGTGGCTCTATGATTAAGAGCACTGACAGCTCTTTCAGAGGACCTAGGTTGGATTCCTATCACCGACATGGCAGTTCCAGGGGTCCCACATCCTCTTCTGACCTTTGTGTGCCCCAGGTGTAAAAGTGGTGGACAGACATACATACCTGCAAGCAAAAACATCCATTCACATAAAATAAAAATTTTTTAAATTTAAGAAAATAGGGAAGTGAGAAAACTGTCTCAAAGGAATATTGTTAACTAAACTTGAAGGCATGGTAGCACATATCCTTAATCCTAGAACTCTGGAGGTAGAGGCAGACTTCAAGGCCACCCTGATCTATATAGTGAGTTCTAGGACAGCTGGGGTTATGCAGAGAGATACTTGCCTTATAAAAACAATAAACAAAAAAGGAAGAGCTGGGAGTTGGTGGCCCATGCCTTTAATCCCAGCATTTGGGAGGCAGAGGTAGGCGGATCTCTGAGTTTGAGGCCAGCCTGATGTGCAAAGCAAGTTCCAGAATAGCCCAGTTTCAGGGCTGTTACACAAAGAAACCTTGCCTTGTAAAACAAAAAGGAAAAGAAAACCGAAGGAAGGAAAAGAGAAAAGAAGTAGCGTTAGCTGAAAAAGTGACAGAAGACTACATATGAAAATATTTTTGTCAAAATATCAGAGGCCAGTGGAAACAGCTCATGGGGTAAAAGAGTTTCCCATGCAGGCCTGACTACCTGAATTTGATCCTTGAACCTAAGGTGGACAGAGAGAATTGATCCAAAAGTTTCCTGACACACCTGAACTACACACTACGCGCATGCGTGCACACACACACACACAGAGTTTTGTTTTTTCTTGAGAACTTTGGAATAAAATGTACGTCTAGCATAGGCAAATACCTTTCAAAGTTTTCTTTTTGAAAAATGGCATGGAAGTAATATCAATACTTCAGTTCAGGGCCAACCTATAACACAGATACATGAGTCACTGCCTCAAAAAATTCTCACTTTGTATTTCCTCTACAGAAGAGACGTTCAAACCGCCAAGTTAAACGAAAAAAATATACAGAGGACTTGGATATAAAGATAACAGATGATGAAGAAGAGGAGGAGGTCGATGTAACTGGTCCAATAAAACCCGAGCCCATCATCCCAGAACCAGTGCAGGAACCTGATGGAGAGACTCTGCCTTCCATGCAGTTCTTTGTGGTAAGCTAGTGTTAGCCATGTGAGAGTTTGTGCGGTGTGTGTGTGTGTGTGTGTGTGTGTGTGTGTGTGTGTGTGTGTGTGTTTTACTGTTTGTTGTTGTTGTTTTGAGATAGGCAGCAATCCTCTTGCCTCAGCCTCTGGAGTGCAGGGTTATTGGCGTGAACGGCCACACTCATTTTGTTCTTTCAACCATTAATTGACTGACAACATCTTTTGCCACAGGAGAATCCCAGTGAAGAAGATGCTGCTATTGTGGACAAAGTGCTTTCCATGCGAGTTGTGAAGAAAGAGGTGAGGCCACTCTGTCCTTAATGTCATTCGTAGCATTTTTATGTTGCATTCATAGGTTTATTTTCCCTGTGACAGGGACTCTCTACTACTGAGCTGCATCCACAGTTCACAAGTTTTATTTATTTGGTTTTTTTAAATTTATTTATTATGTAGACAACATTCTGCTTCCCACACACCAGAAGAGGGAGCCAGATCTCATAGATGGTTGTGAGCCATCATGTGGTTGCTGGGAATTGAACTCAGGACCTCTGGAAGAGCAGTCAGTGCTCTTAACCTCTGAACCATCTCTCCAGCCCACACAAGTTTTATTTAGTGAGCACCTTTGAATAGCAGAGTATATTGCTAGGGTATGGTTTTAAGATGCTGTATGAACTAGCTAGAAAACACTTCTTTCACTGCTTTGTTTACAATGGATAAAAGATTACTGTTTTTAGCTCTCAGACCTCTGGTGCCAGATTAGTCCCTTGATTAATGAAATATTTAGGAAACATTAGGATGAAGTTCTGCCATGTGTTGATGAAATTAAAAGATCTGTCTTTGATATATAAATGACTATAATTTCTATACTTCTTCTCAGCTTCCTTCTGGACAGTACACTGAGGCCGAGGAGTTCTTTGTCAAGTATAAGAACTAGTAAGTTACATGCAGTCAGAGCTGCTCACCCTATGTCAACAGGATGGGGAAAGGTCTCCCACAAGACTACTGCTCACCCTGAGTCCACAAGTTCTGAAGGAGTCTCTCATGGAGACCTGTGTGCTTGGGAATATGCCTTATCCCCTCCTTTTTTTGTTGGTTTGTTTGTCTATTTGTTTTTTGTTTTAAATTTTTCCAAGGACTAATCAGACAATCTCAGGAATTAATATGACTGTTTCCTTTTAGCAAAGTGAGGTGAGGGCAGTTTCTGATAAAATTCGTTGTAATCTGCCCTGCTTCATTTAAGGCCTTATTACTCTAAACTGTAGTTTGTAAACAAACAGAGTTAGCATTGCTTGGTAGCTGGTAGGAAGTGTGGGTGTCTAGATGTGTCCCAGAGTAGGTGGTTTGCACAGTTCAAGTTTTAAGACATTGGCCTAAGCTGTCTTCTGTTAAAGCACACATTTGCCCCACCTGTTGCTGGTTTCTCATGGCGTGATTGGCTGTTTCCACCCACTGTAGCTCCTACCTGCACTGTGAGTGGGCAACTATCTCCCAGCTGGAGAAGGATAAGAGGATCCATCAGAAACTAAAGCGGTTCAAAACAAAAATGGCTCAGATGAGACACTTCTTTCATGAGGTAATTAGGACTCAGTATTGACTATTATTACTTTCTACTTCCTTATGAGATGACAGGCTCTTGTATCCAGGCTGTCCTCAGACTCCCCTCTCAAGGGCTCCTATTACAGAGCCGTACCCATCACATGGCCTTCCCTTTCTTTCCTGGCACAAATTAGTTACCAGGCTATCAGCCTCTGCAAAAGATATGCTTGACTTGTGTGCTTGAGTATAGAATTTTAATTTTGATTATTTAATTGGTTCCATTGTTTTATTGGGTTTGGTTACAGTCTGTTAGAGAGGTATAAAGTTCAGCACTGTGAGACTGTGATAAGTCTGTGCGTGGAGGATTTTCTGGAAGACGATAAAGTAGCCTGATCACACTCAGCTCTCTTCTCTCCTATACTGGTCTTTTAACTTTTAACTATCAGCTGTTTCTTTAGATACAAACAACTTTCTCACTAAGAGAAAACTTGGGTTTTGTTGAGACATTCAGGCTGACTTACTGTGTAACTCTGACCTTAAACCGCCATTCCCTCTGAGTGCTGGGTCATAGTTTATGTGTGCTGGAGATGTGATCCATGGCTTTCTGTGCTGAACAACATTCTGTCAACTGAACTTCATCTCCAGTCTGAGAAAACTTTTAAAAATCAGATTTCTCATGGAGTATTGGTAGAAATACTAATAAAGGAAATTTAATTTCTTATATCTAGGATTACTACTAATTAATTAAGCAAAGAAGCTACATAAGCAAAGAAATGTGTCCATTATATTTAACAATTAGAAGTTTTTCATGACCTTGACTTGTAACTGTATTATATAAGCATAAGGGAGAGTGAAAAGATGCCACCAATGGAGGTGATAAAATCCCTGTAATCTGCTCTGCCTCATTTAAGGCCTTATTACTCTAATAATGAAAAGCTATCTCTAGTTCTTGTACTCCTTTGCCTTCCCACTATATTCTCCACCAATGGAGGTGGCATCTTTGTGAAACACTTGGGAAAGCTCAATAAAGCAGAGCAGAAAGACAGTTTCAGAGTGATAGTCAAGAAGAGGCATTTGTTTGCGTTATGAAATATAATAGAGCAAATTTATATGTGTTGGTGACTAGTTCAACAGATAGAGAGTACTCAGAAGACCAGAAAGCATCCGGAACATCCAGTAGCCTGTTAGGGAGAAGAGATTCTGTGTCTGGTAACAGTAAGAAATAGATTTATAGGTTTTGTTAGTTTGTTTTTTGAGACAGGGTTTCTGTATTAGTCTTGGCTGTTCTAGAACTAGCTCTATAAACCAGGGAAGCTTGAATTCACAGAGATCCTCCTGAGTAAAATTTATATACTTTAATGCTATGAAAAATACACAATTCCAATTAATTTATTTTTTTAAACTTGTAAAGATGAAATAGAAAGGTATAGCTAGGTTTACTGGCAGTGATTTTCCTCCCTTACTGTTTGGTTTCATAACTCACCTAGGATGAAGAACCCTTCAATCCAGACTACGTAGAGGTTGATAGGATACTGGACGAGTCTCACAGTGTTGACAAGGATAATGGTGAGGTGAGTTGGGCATGGAGAAACATGAGAGACTTTCTGCAGGTTTCTGCTGGTTTGCTTGCCAATTCTTTATTTTTCAGATGTGGCCAAAAAACCCATTGGACTGAAAAGGTATTTCTGAGTTTCTTTTGTGGGATTCTTAGAATATAGTAGGAAGGCAAAGGAGTACAAGAACTAGAGATAGCTTTCCATGCATCCTAGAGCTCCGTTTGCAAGTACAGAAGAACCACTCACTGTGGCCTCTCCCTTCAGGCTGTGTGGAGACCCTGCACACTAATCCTTAATCAATGAGTATAAAAACACTCCACAGGTTTCCAGCTTTCTGTATTTCCTGAACTTACCATTAGTTCAGTACATTTTTGTTTGTTTGGTTGGTTGGTTGGTTTGGTTTTTCAAGACAAGGTTTCTCTGTGTAACAACTCTGGCCACCCTAGAATTTGCTCTGTAGACCCAGCTGGCCTTTAACTCAGATACTCACCTGCCTCTGCCTCTTGAGTGCTGGGATTAAAGGCGTGCGCCATCACTGCCCAGCAATTTAGTACTTTTCATTTGTCATTTTGGACCATTTTGGAACCTACAGTCCCTGTTGTATAAACTTAGATTGACGGTACAAGATATGTATTTTCAAGTTTGTTTTCTGGGAATATTTCATAAACTGTTTTGGGAATCACTGTACTAAAACTTCTATAGATTAGGGAACATATTCTGTTTATGGTCATGTATTTGAAGTTTCCTTTTTCATTTTCCAAAGAGTCACACTTGATCTAAGCCAAAAATGAACTCACCCCCGTCTTAAATTATATCTACATGTCAGACTTCCTTTTCTTCTAAAATGTTCACAAAGTTTTTATGTCCTGTTTCAGTGGCCAGGAAAGAATATTTCTGTTCAGGCACCAATGCTAAGGGGTAAGCTAGGCTTATGAGCTATGAGGTTCATTCCCACATGTCACTCCCAACAGGATCCGTGAGTCAGTCCTCCTTCTGTGACATTGCAAAGTTGTTTTCTCAGACTTCAGAGGAACTCAGATAGGACCTTAGATACTCAGGGCCTATTAATGATTTAATGTCTAAATAGTCTACTAAGTATAGCGTACATAATGTATGTCCTCCTCAGTCTTTTCTACCATGGCAGTCTTACGTTTCCTGTCACCGTACTTAGTCTTCCGAAAGTAACTGGCCTTACGTTTGGACCCTTTGAAATGTACAACTGGTATGCTGAAAATGTTCTGGCCTTTTGATATTATAGTTAATGTTCCCAGTATTTGACAGTAGTATTCTGTGAATTCATTCCCCCCTCTCCAAAGTAGGTTTGATTTCTATCTATTTTTCATTAGCTAACAATAGAAATAAGTATATTATTTAGAAAAATAAGCTGATATGCTAGAAACATGTGACTTGTACAAAAGGTTTGGGATGGAATGGCTCGAGTCACCACGGTAAAGAAAGAGCCATTGGATCATTTCTGTTTGAGACACGTACACCCTAATGGGAGCTGTTTCAAGAAGGAATCGTGAATTCATAGTTAGAGATTCCTATGAGTGCACTCTCCCTAATATTTTTTGTTTTGATTTTTGAGACAGGCTTTCTTTGTGTGCCCTTTCCTGCCTAGCACTTTCCTCTGTAGACCACACTGGCCTTGGACTCAGATAGATCCTGTGTGTTGTGATTAAAGGCATGGGTCACCACATCTGGCTACGCCTGATCTGTCCAATTGTACCTGCTTTATATAAGCCTATAATGGAAATACTTTTGCAGGACTGAATGATCATCTTTTTAATTTTATTTTTGTGGTCCCTAGGATCAGACCCAGAGTCCTCAGCATACTAGGGCCAGCACTCCAGCCCAGCAGTGACTATCTTTTTTTTTTTTTTTTTTGGTTTTCGAGACAGGGTTTCACTGTGGCTTTGGAGCCTGTCCTGGAACTAGCTCTGTAGACCAGGCTGGTCTCGAACTCACAGAGATCCGCCTGCCTCTGCCTCCCGAGTGCTGGGATTAAAGGCGTGCGCCACCATCGCCCGGCACAGCAGTGACTATCTTAAATTACAAAAAGAAAAGAGGTATTGTCTCCCCTTCTACAGTGGACACCTATAGAATAGGTCTCAGTTGGAGCTTCAGCATTTCTTCCTTGAGTGTGTGGTTGTGGATTCAGCCTGGTGTTTTCATCACCTATGGACTAATACCTTGACATCCCGTATGAGAGTCCGGTTCTTCCCTTTAATCAGCTGCTTTGGCTTTGCTCTCTCCCAGCCTGTCATCTACTACCTGGTGAAGTGGTGCTCTCTGCCCTACGAAGACAGTACATGGGAGCTAAAAGAGGATGTTGATGAGGGCAAGATTCGAGAATTTAAGCGGATCCAGTCAAGGCACCCAGAACTCAAAAGAGTGGTAGGTACATGTGGTGTAGATGGTAAATGTGCTAATGGGAAGGGTTGTTATTTCAAGGCTCTATTTTTTTCCCTACTTGCAGAAGTTTTTGTTAATTTAGCTTTCTACAGTGAAAACTCTCTAACATGTAAAGAAGGGTTGACTAATAATGTACCCATCCTTTATTTCTTTCCTTTTTTAAATATTTATTTACTTTATGTGTATGGATGTTTTGTCTGCACACCAGGAGAGAGCATTGACGCCCATCCTTCTATGGTTATAGACAGTTGGGAACCTCCACGTGAATGCTGAAATTGAACAGTTATTTTATTTATTTATTATGTATATAGTGCTCTGCCTGCATGTATCCCTGCAGAAGAGGGCACCAGACCTCTTTACAGATGGTTGTGAGCCACCATGTGGTTGCTAGGAATTAAACTCAGGACCTTTGGAAGAGCAGCCAGTGCTCTTAACCACTGAGCCATCTCTCCAGCCCCCCCACCCCAAATTTCTTAAAGTAGTTTCCTGGGTTCTTCCTAAGTTACTCAGTGGGCATTCTTTCCTTTAAAAATAATATGCACTCATAAATTTAAATGTATTTCACAGATTATAATCCAAGCAAGTTTTTCATTTGATTAAACTACTAGAATTAGTAATTTTATAAGTGTCGCTGCACCACTAATTCAGATTTTTTACTTTTTAGAATCGTCCACAGGCAAGTGCCTGGAAGAAATTGGAGCTGTCACATGAATATAAAAACAGGAACCAACTGAGAGAATATCAGTTAGAAGGAGTCAATTGGCTCCTCTTCAATTGGTATAACAGGTAAAGAAAAGTGATCTTATAGCATGTAAGCTTAGTCTAGGAATTATTCTTATACATATTTTTTCCTAGGTAAATTCTTTTCATTAAGATGATAAATTTTTGACATATTCTTCTCTCCTATTTCTACCTCAAAATTTGCAGGCAAAACTGCATCCTCGCTGATGAAATGGGATTAGGCAAAACCATTCAGTCGATTGCCTTCCTACAGGAGGTATATAATGTAGGCATCCACGGTCCCTTTTTGGTCATTGCTCCCTTGTCCACCATTACTAACTGGGAGCGAGAATTCAACACATGGACGGAGATGAACACTATCGTGTACCATGGCAGCCTGGCAAGCCGGCAGATGATTCAGCAGTATGAAATGTACTGTAAGGATTCTCGGGTGAGTGGTATGTCTTGGGAATGCTGTGCGTAGTGAACGTAGGCCTACGTACCTAGTATTTCAGAGGCTGCTTATGAGTTAAAGATGTTTTCTGAGGCTCTCTGTGATTGAAGGTCTTCTTTTATGCAATAGTGTGTTGTAATAGGAGCAGCAGGGCTGTGTCCCCGGCACCCTGCCGCCCGCACGGCTAGCTTTATCTGAAATAATTACACGGAAACTGTATTCTTTTAAACACTGCCTGGCCTCTTATTGGCTAGCTCTTACATATCGATCTAACCCATTTCTAATAATCTGTGTAGCTCCACGAGCTGGCTTACCAGGGAAGATCTTAACCTGCGTCTGCCTGGAGTAGGAGAATCATGGCGACTCCCTGACTCAGCTTCTTTCTCCCAGCATTCTGTTCTGTTTACTCCTCCCACCTATGTTTTAACCTATGAGGCTAAGCAGTTTCTTTATTACTTAACCCATGACCTTCCTCCATCAATAGTGGGGCTGGACTTAGCTGTTTCTACCCAGCCGACACCATGAGTCACTGGCCGTTCTGATTTCACATATGAATGCATCATTCTGATGAATTGGTTTCTTTGCTTGAATCAAGTTCTGCAGTGCAGCCTGGCCTGGCTTTAGCTCCCTGAATACCTAGATTATAGTTATGCACCACAATACCCAGCTGGTACATGTAATTTAAGTAGAATTTTAAAAGCACTGATGAGTTTTAAAGTATTTTTCAGAGTGATAAGCTTACATGTGGTAATAAACTTAAATACAATTGCCCTTTATTTTGAATGACTGAAATTTTAATACGTGCTTTTTCCTGAAGAAAAAAATTTTGAATCACCCATTTTGTATAATTAATTATTTATTGCTGCTTTTTTATGATTTTTATCTCTAAGCTAAATTTTCTCATATATTATAGTTCTTAATTTTGTTAAAATTATTTGAATTTTAGGGTCCAATATTAACATGTTCTGTATTAGCTATTGCCACTTGTATTTTTATTTATTGTAGTGGTTTTGAAATAAGGGCTCCATATGTAGCCCAGGTTGGCCTCAAACTTGTGCTGCTATTGCCTCAGCTCCCTGAGTCAGCTAGGTTACACAGAGCTACCTGGCTTGGCTTCCACTTTTCCCTGTAGTATGTTTCAGCATTGCTCAACATCTTGTGCACCTCATTGTTAACCAAGGAACGATCTAAGACAGATTTACATTAGCTAAGCATACAATAGTCAGAAATGTCCAACTCCACTCAGTGAGGTAGGCATGTTATTCTTTTCAAGAAGCTGAATCTGTTGAGAAAAGTGCATATCACGTCTGTGATTTGGCACTGACTGTTGGGAATATAAACAGTGGCAGAAGTTGGTAGTAGTGCAGTTGTGCTGTGTAAACTTCCTTAAGTAAGGAAACGCCGAACTTTGCAGGTGGGCACGTGTTTAGGAGGTGCCTCTTCTGACTGAACTGGTTTCATAATTAGGGTCGCCTCATCCCAGGTGCATATAAGTTTGATGCCTTGATCACCACTTTTGAGATGATTTTGTCAGACTGTCCTGAGCTTCGTGAAATTGAGTGGCGCTGTGTTATAATCGATGAAGCCCACAGACTGAAGAACCGTAATTGCAAGCTACTCGATAGTCTGAAGCATATGGACCTGGTGAGTACTCCAAAGTGACTTATACACACAGACATCTGAAATTTAATCTAACTTTCCTGTGAAGTGAAAACTGCCCTAGAATGAAAACCCATATTAGAGGGCCTCTGAAAGTCATAAACATTGTAAGTTTTAGATTTGAAAATTAGCTATAAATGAGTGCTTCTTAATCATGAGGTACAGTGGGAAGGTACCTTAGTTACCTATCCCAAAGATTAATATTTAAAACAACAACTCTATTTTTCATGATTCTCTGGTTGAGCGTCTTGGGCCACACTCAACTAATATGTTCTCCCGGTGGTCTTTCCTGGGTCACTAATGTTGCTGCAGCTGACAGTTGATAGTAGTTATTTGTTAGAACACTTAGGTTATCTTACTCCTGGCCTTTCTTCTTCTAGTGGGCCAGATTGGGTGGGCTTCCTTACAGACTGACCCCAGGGAGAAGGGTCAGGTGGAGTGTGGAGCCCTTGGACTCCGACTCCAGTGCATTTTCTTTGTCAGGCCAGTCACAGGGCAGCCTGGGTTCCAGCGGGGAGCCTTACTGGGAGGAATTACAAAGAACTAATGACCACAAAAACAGTCCACAGAGGAGTGAATTAGGATTTCTATGTTAATGTGGAGAGACATGAATTTGAATAGTGTAATCTGAGTTACTAGTACTTGATTTGGTTAAAGTCGGTATTTACTTAGTTTTAGTCTGTCAGATAAGGGCATCTCCTAAATAGCTTTGTTACTGAGTGAGCAAGTAAAAGAAAGAAAAGTTAAGGCAGTAATCTGACCCATGATGGGGTCATAGTGTCGATAAAACTCAACTGACTACATGCTTGGTGGATCTCTCCAAATCCTCTGTCTTCTCCCGTACAGGAGCATAAAGTGTTACTCACAGGAACGCCACTGCAGAACACTGTAGAGGAACTCTTCAGCCTGCTCCATTTCTTGGAGCCTTCACAGTTCCCTTCAGAATCAGAGTTCCTTAAGGATTTTGGAGATCTCAAGACAGAGGAGCAGGTAAGAAATCTGTCTGATGAGGTATTAACTCATAATCTACAATCTTCAGATAGTAGAAAACTAATTTTGTTTCATGTTGTAATGTAATCCTATTGGTTTCTTTTTTCTTTATGATGTAATGTGATATTTGTTTGTTTCTTTTTCCCTTGTGATATAATGTAATGTTAGTGGTTTCTTTGTCTCTTTATAATGAACCGCAGGTTCAGAAACTGCAGGCCATTCTCAAGCCAATGATGCTGAGAAGACTCAAGGAGGATGTGGAAAAAAACCTGGCTCCCAAACAGGAGACTATCATTGAAGTAGAGCTTACCAACATCCAGAAGAAGTACTACCGAGCCATTTTAGAGAAGAATTTCTCCTTCCTTTCCAAAGGAGCAGGTCACACCAACATGCCTAACCTGCTGAACACGATGATGGAGTTACGCAAGTGCTGTAACCACCCGTACCTCATCAATGGTGAGGGCGCTCGAGTCCTGGACAGTGTGTGTGTGTGTGGGGGGGGGGGGGTGTCTGTTGTGATGGGGGCTGGGACTTGAGTGAGGGTAACACTGTGGAATCGTCTCTCCTTCCACCTCCATGTGGGCTACTGGGATCACACTCGGGTAGCCCGGCTTGCGAGGCAGGCACCTTTATCTTTTGAACAATCTTGCTGACCATTCTGATTATTTCTATTTCCTTGGTTTTACAAAAAATTTCCCGAATTAAATAGGATTTTTTATGTAGAATTTCCTGAGTAAGGACTCAGGTTATTCTGCATTCTGGATAAATGTTCTTACTGGTACTTCATAATGAATATTTTCATGGGGAGGTGATTGTATGTTAATAATAGTAGGTATGTTCCAGTTTAGTCATTGTCTATGAAAGACCTGTCTTAATTAACATGTTTTATATAGCAGAATAGAAAATTAGCTTGGATATAAAAGTTTGGAACTTTTTGTGAGAAATGCTGCTATTAATGCATTTGCTGCATAAGCATGAGGACATGAATTTGCATTCCCTGCACCCATATACCAATTTGTACAATGTAAGTTGCCGCACACCGGTAACTTAAATGCCACTAGGATTGTGGGTGTGTCAGCTACAAGTTCTCTGTGTTGTTCACTTTGAGAGCCTCTGCCCAATAGACTGTGACAGAATGGTAGAGCAGAACCTGCGTGTGTGTGTCTGTGTGTCTGTGTGTATGCGTATGTCTGTGTGTGCGCGCGCATGTGTGTGTCTGTGTGTATGCGCATGTCTGCGTGTGTGTGCGCGTGTGTGTGTCTGTGTATATGCGCATGTCTGCGTGTGTGCATCCGTGTGTGTCTGTGTATGCACATGTCTGCGTGTGTGTGCGCGTGTGTCTGTGTGCGCATGTCTGCGTGTGTGCGCGTGTGTGTCTGTGTGTATGCGCATGTCAGTATGCACATGTCTGCGTGTGTGCGCACGTGTGTTTGTCTGTGTGTATGCGCATGTCTGCGTGTGTGCGCGTGTGTGTGTCTGTGATATGTGCATGTCTTTGTGTGTGCATGTGTGTGTGTATGCACATGTCTGCATGTGTGTCTGTGTATCTGTGTATGCGCGAGCGTGTGTCTGTGTGTGGTGCGCGCTAACAGGGAAGGAAGAAGGGTCAAAGATCATACTGCTTTTTACTTTGCTTATTTATCTCAAACTGTTATGTTAAATAAGACTTTGTATGTTCTCACTTATTCACAACTTCAATTTTGACTATTTTATTTGTAGGTGCAGAAGAAAAAATCCTGATGGAGTTTCGGGAAGCTTGCCATATTATACCTCAAGATTTCCACTTGCAGGCCATGGTTCGGTCAGCTGGCAAGTTGGTTCTTATTGACAAGTTACTTCCAAAGCTTAAAGCTGGGGGCCATAAAGTTCTGATCTTTTCCCAGATGGTACGCTGTCTAGATATCCTAGAGGATTATCTAATCCAGAGGAGGTAAGAAATGAGTCATGATAAAATGTCTCTATATCTTCATAAAGCTTCAAGGATAGTTGTTGTGCAGTGGTAGAATATTTGCTTGGCACATGCAGGATCTTGGCTTCTCTGCTTAACCACTTTTTCCCTCTTGATATCCACCCATCCTTACCAGGTACTTATATGAACGGATTGATGGGCGAGTTAGAGGCAACCTTCGACAGGCTGCTATTGACCGCTTTAGCAAGCCTGACTCAGACCGCTTTGTCTTTTTGCTGTGCACCCGTGCTGGTGGACTTGGTATTAATCTTACAGCTGCTGATACTTGTATTATCTTTGATTCAGACTGGAATCCACAGAATGACCTGCAGGTAAAGGAAATTAGTTCCTTAAAAACTACGTGCCAAAAATAAATAAATAAATAAATAATAATAATAGTAAGCCAGGCAGTGGTGGCTCACGCTTTTAATCCCAGCACTCAGGAAGCAGAGGCAGGTGGGTTTCTGTGAGTTTGAATAAATCACGTTCTCTTAGAAAGACTCCTTTTTCAAAGAAGAGGAAATTATTTACCTAGAGCTGGTAGCTTGGTCACGAGTCAGCTAACATCTGTAGGGAATCTTATACTGAATGTAGGCTGTGGAGGCTGTAGTCAGCTAACATCTGTAGGGAATCTTATACTGAGTGGAGGCTGTAGTTTCTGTTTCAGCTGCTGCTGTGTACAAAGCCAATAACGGATGGCATGGAGGTGAATGGTCTGTGTTTCAGTCAGATTTCATTTATTATTCCTTTTCATGAGAGATAGGCATACAAACTAGTTTGCAGAGGTGGATGTGGTGGCTCACATCTTTAATCCCAGGCAGAGGCAGGGGGTTTCTGTGAGTCAGGACAGTGTCTCCAAAAAAGAAAAGGAAAACGGAAGAAAGAAACAAAACTAGTTTGCTGACCCCTGTTATACAAGATGGGGCAGAAATTTCTTTCTGAAGTTTTTGGTTTGGGGTTGATTTCATGGCTCTTTATGAGTGTGAAGAGCTAAGACTTGATATTATGTGCATCTTTGCTCTTTTAACCAGGCCCAGGCACGGTGTCATCGAATTGGACAAAGCAAAGCTGTGAAGGTTTACCGACTCATCACTCGTAATTCCTACGAGAGAGAGATGTTTGATAAAGCTAGCCTCAAGTTGGGATTGGATAAGGCTGTGCTCCAGTCCATGAGTGGTCGGGATGGCAACATCACTGGAGTAAGTCTGCAGATACTTTTGTGGGGGTCCCAGTAATAGAGGGAGATAAACAGCCATTGTTTTAGAGGACGCTTGTGTGTGTGTG
>NW_004949189.1:271792-282919 GCF_000317375.1 Microtus ochrogaster
AGAACTTGTGTGTGTTTATGTGCATAGAGAACTTGTGTGTGTTTATGTGCATACAGAACTTGGAGGAGCTTTGTGGAGTCAGTTCTCCTTCCCCCTCATGTGGGTTCTGGAGGTCAAGTGCAGAGCGCCAGGAATTGGATTGCTGATCATTTTTTTAAAGTAGAATAAAATGTTGACTATTCTTTTTTTTTTTTTTTTTTTTTTTAAGATTTTTATCCTTGTCTTTTTTTTCCCCCAGATTCAACAGTTCTCCAAAAAAGAGATTGAAGATCTCTTAAGGAAAGGCGCATATGCCGCCATAATGGAGGAAGATGATGAGGGTTCTAAGTTTTGTGAGGAGGATATAGACCAGATCTTACTGAGGCGGACCACAACCATCACTATTGAGTCTGAAGGGAAAGGGTCCACCTTTGCTAAGGTCTGTGGCAGATCCTCCGTGGGCAGGCAGAGATGGAGACAGCAATCTCCAGGATTTAAAGATTTTTAAATACTTTCTAATTTCCCTTTGTGTATAAAAGATTGTAATTAACTTTATTCTGCCTTTATTTCTCCCTAGGCAAGCTTTGTTGCTTCTGAAAATAGGACAGATATTTCCCTGGATGATCCAAACTTTTGGCAAAAATGGGCGAAAAAGGCAGACCTAGACATGGATCTGCTGAATAGCAAGGTGAGCTTATCCCTCCTTTGAGTGGGGGGCTATATTGTAGAAGGCAAAGTACTTTCATTCTCTATTAGTTCCAACTCTTTAATGCTAATTAAAACTTATGGTAAAGGGGCTGGAGAGATGGCTCAGTGGCTAAGAGCGCTGCCTACTCTTCCAAAGGTCATGAGAGTTCAATCCCCAGCAACCACATGATGGCTCACAACCATTTATAATGAGATCTGGTGCCCTCTTCTGGCCTGCAGGCAGACATTCAGACAGAATACTGAGGATACTGTATACATAATAAATAAATAAAATCTTTAAAAAAAACTTATGGTAGAATATTATATACAAAGTTTATAGAACCATTCTCTACCAAGGATACACTCTAAAGAAAGACACTTACATGTTGTCTTGGTCATTGCTCTTTAGCTGTGAAGAGACACCACAACCATGGCAACCTTTACAAAGCAAAGCATTTAATTGGTGCTTGCTTACACTTCAGAGGTTGAGTCCGTTAGTGTCATGGCAGGAAACATGATGGTACACAGGCAGACATGGTAGCTCAGAGTCCTTCATATAAGATCCAAAGGCTGCAGGAAGGCAAAGACATGGGGCCTGGCTTGAGCTTTTGAAACCCTAAAGCCCACCTCAAGTGACACACTTCCTCCAACAAGGCCACACTACTGCAGCAAGGCCTTGTGCTCTGATCCTTTCTAATAGTGCACTCGCTGGTGACCAAGCATTCAAATCTGTGATTCTGTGGGGCCATTTTTATTTCAACCACCTTTTCCTTCCTGAGCCTTGTAGATGGTTTTACATGCCCTAAACTCTTGAGTACTTTCGTAACTTACATTCAAGATTATGTCAGTTCATAAGTGACTTTGCCTGTGAGCAGACCAGAGCAATATCTTTCGCTCTCTATATAGAATAACTTGGTGATTGACACACCTCGAGTGCGGAAACAGACTCGACACTTCAGCACTCTGAAAGATGATGACCTGGTTGAGTTTTCTGATTTGGAAAGTGAGGATGATGAGCGGCCGCGTTCCCGAAGACATGACCGGCATCACACCTACGGGCGCACTGACTGCTTTCGGGTGGAAAAGCATCTCCTGGTATATGGGTAAGAATGCAACTTGCCGAGCAGTAGAACACCTGTGCTGACTGACTCCTGATGCTGTTGCCTTTCAGATTGGAGGATGTGTCCAAGAGGCAACATGTAGAAACACTACCTTTGAGGGAGCTTCTGTTTTCCACTTTCGGGATGATGGCAATTCTGGGAGCCAGGATAATATCACTGAATTTGAATCTCTCCAAAAATATATGTGTTGTTGCCTTTCCTGTTTTGTTAGTTGGGGACGTTGGCGAGATATTTTGTCTCATGGACGCTTTAAGCGACGCATGACTGAAAGAGATGTGGAGACAATATGCCGTGCCATCCTTGTGTACTGTCTTCTGCACTACCGTGGGGATGAGAACATCAAGAGCTTCATTTGGGACTTGATTAGCCCTGCTGAAAATGGCAAGACAAAAGAATTGCAGAATCATTCAGGTAATTATCAACTCCTACCCTTTTGTCTTTCTACAAGGTATTTGGTCGTTTTCAGTTGTAAGGGTTTTTCTCAATCCAAGTCTTTGATGTCTCCCCTTTCCCAGGTCTGTCTATCCCTGTGCCGCGTGGGCGTAAGGGGAAAAAAGTAAAGTCACAAAGTACTTTTGACATTCATAAGGCAGACTGGATCCGGAAATATAACCCTGATACTCTGTTCCAAGATGAGAGTTATAAGAAGCACTTGAAACATCAGTGTAACAAGTAAGAGTGCTGTTCAGATAAGTCCTCATGAAGGCTTGCTACATTGTTGCTAAGGTGTCTTTTTCTCCCTTCTAGGGTACTGTTGAGAGTAAGGATGCTGTACTATCTGAGGCAAGAAGTTATTGGAGACCAAGCAGAGAAGGTGTTGGGGGGTGCCATCGCAAGGTAAAGTCCCTTTCTTTAACATTCACTCCTATGTCTGTCCGTCCGTCATCTGTCCATCATCCATTCATCCATCCATCTGTCATTTATCTATCATCTATCTCCTATCTATCTATATCTATCTATCGATCTATCTCCTATCTATCCATCCATCCATCCATCTATCGTCTGTCTGTCTGTCTGTCTATCATCTATCTGTCATCTATCTATCCATCTATCTATCTATCTATCTATCCTATGTATCCATCCATCCATCTATCTATCTATCTGTCATCTATCTATCTATCTATCTATCCATCCATCCATCTATCGTCTGTCTGTCTGTCTGTCTGTCTGTCTATCATCTATCTGTCATCTATCTATCTATCTATCTATCTATCTATCTATCTATCTATCCTATCTATCCATCCATCCATCCATCTATCTATCATCTGTTGTTTTGTGTTGTGGAGAGGAAAGGGATATGCCATGACATGCTTGTGGCACTCAGAAGACAAATTGCCAGCATAGTTTCTCTCCTGTGTGGGTTCCAGGGATTGAACTCAGGGTGTCAGGCTTGGTAGCAAGCTCCTTCACCTGCTGAGCCACCTTGCCAGCCTCTTTGTATTTATGTACTCTTTCATGTTATTTCCTTCCTTGCTCCAGGAGTGACTGGTTTGCTTACTTCCTCCTATACTGTCTTTGAGATACCAGCCATTAAAGGCTAGGCTCACAACCAAAAATATAAGAGATATCTAATAATTAAAAATCTCTGTATCAGGCCTTTAATCCTATATTTAGCACAAGTTCATAGAAATATGGCATAAGCATAATCATTTAAAGTAATGAATAAAGCAAGCAACCCTTTAATAATTTTTCTTTCTTTCTTTTTCTTTTTTTTTGGTTTTTCGAGACAGGGTTTCTCTGTGGCTTTGGTGCCTGTCCTAGAACTAGCTCTGTAGACCAGGCTGGTCTCGAACTCACAGAGATCCGCCTGCCTCTGCCTCCCGAGTGCTGGGATTAAAGGCGTGCGCCACCATCGCCCAGCTTTAATAATCTTTCAAGGGATTATCACTTCTATTTCTAACATTGCTTTACTGACTTCACATTTAGTGAGATTGACATATGGTTCCCAGTAGTGGATCAACTGGAAGTTCCAACAACGTGGTGGGACAGTGAAGCTGATAAGTCCCTGCTCATTGGTGTCTTTAAGCATGGTAGGTACCCTCTGCAGTATTGCTTTTCTGTTAAAGATGTGTCACAAAGTACTTGTGGTGAGCAATTCATTCAAATGTCTGTAACAGACTAGTTCTATAATGAAATGTTCAAGGAATTCCAGATAGATGGTTAAAGGCAGGGAGCCTCTCTGTCTTTTCACCTCCCTGTGTATTGTGGGATCTATATTAGGATTCTACAAGTCAAAGCAAGCAATATATGTCAAGTTCTGTTAATAATAACCATACTTAATTTCAGTGACTTTTCTTATGTCTCACTTGTCTAAAGTTTTAGTAGTCTGAGGTAGCAGTGAGTACTAATTTCTTATCAGGCAAAAATTGATAAGAAATTCCAGGATTAGAGTCATTGAATATTAGCTTTATCCTTTGATGCACTGGAATGAATTTTTTAAACATACTCTTTCTGTTTACTTCCTAAACTAATGTTACTTAATTTACATGTTCTTTAGAAATGTAATGGGCTAAGAAAAGTTGTGAACAAGCCAAACATTAGGTGATGCATCCCTTTGATCCCAGCACTGGAGTGCAGACACAGGCAGATCACGTGTGTCTAGACATTAGATGGTGCATCCCTTCCATCCCAGCACTGGAGTGCAGACACAGCCAGATTGCGTGTGTCCAGATATTAGGTGGTGCATCCCTTCCATCCCAGCACGTGGAAGGCAGACACAGGCGTCCAGGGCTACACAAGGAGATCCTAAAAAATTAATTAATTAATTAAAAGATGGGCATTTGATTTTCTAGCAAGACACAGAAGTTTATATTTAGTATAAGTACTCACTGGGAATCTCTTTACTTTCAGGTATGTTTCTTGTTCTTCATTTGAGAATGTGTGATAAAAATCATAAATTATTAAGCTATTTTCTTCATTTCTGTACTAAGAATAGTAATCGAAAAATTATTAAATGACTCTATAGACCAGTCACCTTAAGATTAGTTATATATTAAATTATTGTCAACCAGATGAAAACGACAAAAGTTATAAACACAGTGGTATTAACACCTATCCAAGTTAATATTTGTTATTCTGACCAAAGCCATAGTCTAATAATACTAACAGTATACAAAATAAGTACAGACATTGGAATTTCTTCAATCTGTGTCCCTTGTTCTTCTAGGCTATGAGAAATATAACACCATGAGGGCAGACCCGGCCTTGTGCTTCCTGGAAAAGGCTGGCAGGCCAGATGACAAAGCTATTGCAGCGGAACATAGAGTGTTAGATAATTTCTCTGACCTGGTGGAAGGGTAAGCATTGGTGGTGCCTTCACTTGGGTCTGCTCAGTGCTGCTTGTGCTGATTCTACCTAACGCTAGCCTGGGCTGAATGAATGTTTTACTCTATTTTTGTTTTTGTTTTGAGACAGGGTCTCATAGAGTTCTTTCATAGGTCTTTCTGACGGCCTGGAACTTGCTTTGTAGACCAGGCGCACCTCAAACTCAAAGATTCACCTGCTTTTCCCTCCCAAGTGCTGGGATTAAAGGCGTGCACCACCAGACTCAGCCCATCACTGAGATTTGAGATGGTGGTTATACTCATGTGTGACAGGTTCTTACTAAAGAATAGGACCAGCAGATTGGACTCTAGACACTGGCCTTAATCACACATTGTTGTAACTGCAAGTGAAAATCTGTGTTCTTCCCAGAAGGCTTACACAATAATCACAGTATAGCTGTAGTAACTGGGAAGATAAACTAATTCTATTGGTTCTCATAGGTTACTGATATGGCAGAGCTTTAGACAGTTTGTCATTTCCCATGGTATCTGAAACATCTTGAGACATGTCCTGATGATGAGCTGCCATGCTAATACTGAGTCACCAAGTAGGGCAGTGTTGCCCTGGTTTGGGTGCCAGTGAGTTTAACAAAACTTCTCACATGGAGACCTGAGGGACATGTTGCAAGGATGGGTTTTGATAAGGGCTCTCTATAAATTTCTGCATGAGCAAGACTATTGATGACTGACTACATCTTTGGTTTGTAAAGGACTAACAAAAGAAATGTATTTATTGCAAATCATTCTATCACCCTTGCAAAGTAGAGAAAATTAATGCATTGTAAAAAATATGAACATGGTTTGGAGAGATGGTATCTTAGTTAGTGTTATTATTGCTGTGATGAAATACCATGACCAAAGCAACTTAGGGAGGAAAGGGTTTATTTCAGCCACAGTCCCATAAAACAGTTCATCATCAAAGCAGTGAGGGCAGAAACTCATACAAAGCAGGAACCCACAGTGGACTGGGCCTTCCTCCACCAATCACTCATTTTAAGAATGTCTTACTGACTTGCCCGCAGCCCAGTCTTGAGGAGGCATTTCCTCAGTGGAGCTCCCTCCTTTCAGATGACTCCAGCTTGTGTGAAGCCAACACCAGTGGCTGAGTACTTAAGAGCACTTCCAGCTCTCTCAGAGGGTGCAGATTTACTCACAATTCCCTGAAGCTTCCATTCTAAAGGATTCGACATCCATCCCAACAACAGGCAGGCACAAACATACATGGCTTAGGCACTCACACATACACATAAAATACATCTTTGAAAAACCACAAACCATGCAAAATTAATAAATGGTTAATAGTTGTGAAGGAGGGAGAAGTAATTAAACAATAAAAAGAGTAAAGAAAAGGGAGTATGGATCAAAATATTTGACTTACTGCTAGCTATGGTGGCTGGTAGTCTGGAGGCTTGAAGCAGAAAGATGCTTGAGCCTGTCAGTTTAAGACTAGCCTGAGCAACAGTTTAGTAAGATTTTGTCCCAAAAAGTTAGGATTACAGAGATGGAGAGGTGGCTCAGCACTTAAGAACACTGCTGCTCTTCCAGAGGACCCAGGTTCAGTTTCCAGCACCCAAATGATGTCTAAATACCGTATGTAACTACAGTCCCATGTGCGCCCGGCACACCGCACATAATGCACAGGTGTGCATATAGTTAAAACACCCATACACATAAAAACCATTCTAAAAAATGGATAAAACTGTTTTGTTTTTCCAAGTCAGGAAATTTTGATATGTGCTTTGTTAAATTACAATTATTTATTCCCTCAGAGCAATTCTTAACATAAGCACAGTTTGAATCCTGGCCCCCATTCCCGAAAGCATGAGATTAAAGAGTAGTCTTTGCTGGCTTGTATGTTTGGTCAGATCTCCTCGTGATAGCATATATATTGTTCTATTTTCTTCTTTGTTTCTGGATAATTCTAGGATTGACTTTGATAAGGATTGTGAAGATCCTGAATATAAGCCACTGCAGGGTCCCCCAAAGGACCCAGAGGATGAGGTGAGAGCTCCTTTAGAGTGTAGCTTTTATCTATTAGTAGGTCTTATCTCATTCTCTGAACCTTGAAGTATATCATTCTAATTATACTTGAAGTGTGTTAATTATGCTAATGCATCTGTGTATGTGGGAAGTAAATCAACTTTTAAGAATTAAACCACAAGTGCTCGCAAGGTGACTCGGTGGTTAAAGAGCACAGACTGTTCTTCTAGAGGACCCAGCTGTATAACTCCAGTTCTAGACACTGTGATTCCCGTTCCTGATCTACACAGGCAGCAGGCACACGCACAGTGCACACACATGTGTGCAAAGCACCCATACACAGATAATAGACATCAGTCTTAAAATAGAATAACAGAATGTAACTGATGACAAGGATAACAATGCCAGCTGAAGGACATGGGTGAGCTGGTTCGGAGGAAGTGGGATGCAAACTGGGCGTTAATAGGTGTTATTCAACAAATTCCCAATCCTGGAGTCTCACCATTATCAAGAACTAACTGTTTGGGTTCTACTTGTTCTTTTCTTTGGTTGCTTCCAAATTTTTGTGAGAGTTCCTTTCATTAGAAATTTTTCTTATCCCTTGGTGCCCCAGAAGGACATACACAAGAAAGTGATTTCAGAGTGCCAACTTCTCCCCTTTCACTCCCCTCTCCATCCTGTGGGGTGGATCTCCTTCTCTAGGGTGATCCCTTGATGATGATGGATGAGGAGATCTCAGTCATTGATGGAGAAGAAGGTAAATTCTAGATCAAACAGCCTATTTTTGTAAGGGTTAGGTTGGGGGATTTTTGACTACTGTCTTATGCTGGGATATCTAAAAGCTTTGCCTTTTCATGAGTAGAAACACAAGTATCATTTCTACTCTGCTGTCTGTACCTCCTATTCATTCTGCTTTGTTTCCCACAGCCCAGGTGACTCAACAGCCAGGGCATTTATTCTGGCCTCCGGGCTCTGCCCTAACAGCCAGGCTCCGCCGTCTAGTCACAGCCTATCAGCGCAGCTACAAGAGAGAACAGATGAAGATGGAGGCCGCAGAGCGTGGGGACCGGAGACGCCGACGTTGTGAAGCAGCCTTTAAACTCAAAGAAATTGCAAGGCGGGAAAAGCAACAACGGTATAGCATAGCTAGGAGTTTGGACTGAGCTCTAAGTTTGTGGTCAGCTGTGGGCCTGTTCTGAGAAGTATGGCAGGAAGGATTTACTTGAATTCCCTAGACGGATCATCCTTTCTGCCTTCCTCTCGAACTAGTACTTAGGGTTTTGCTATGGGCTGGAGATACAGCTCAGTGGCACAGCCCTTCCTTCCATGTGCAGAGTCTTAGGCTCTAAAATCCCTTCTACTGATATTTTAAAAGAAAACTAATTCACTTAGATTTAACAACCAAAATGATAGGAAGATGTCCTGTGTACTTGTTCTTTAAGACTTTTTTTATTGTTTTTATTTTTTAAGTATCTGTGTATGTGTGAGTGAATGCCACTTGTTTATAGCTTTCCACGGAAGCCAGAAGAAGACATTAGAAGCAGGAGTTTCTGGCAGCAATGAGCCACTCCATGCAGATGCTGGGAATTGAACTCTGGTCCTCTGCAAGAAAAGCAAGCACTCTTAACCACTGAGCCATCTCGCCCCTCTTTACTTTTTCTTTTTTTTTCTTCTGTGGCAATGTTCCCCCAGCTGGCCTGGAACTTAACAGGTAGACCAGGCTGACTTTGAACTCCCAGAGGTCTGCCTGCCTCTGCCTCCTGACTGCTGGGATTAAAAGTTTTACCATCATGCCCAGGAAAAAGCATTTTTAAAATTTCATTATGCTTGTAGGAATGATTGTTTTGCCTGCATGTATGTGTGACGTGTGTGCCTGGTACCCAGCAAGGTCAGCAAGGGTTGCAGATATCCTGGAACTAGAGTAATGGATTGTTGTTAGCCGCCAAATGAGTTCTGGGAACCAAACCTCTATGAAAGAGTCAGTACTCTTAACCCCTAAGCTGGCTCCTCAGCCCTTCCTTTCCCTTCTTTTTCCTTCCCTTCCCTCCCCTCTCCTCCCCTCCTTCCCTTCTTCCCTCCTTCCCTTACTTCTTTCTTTATTGGTTTTTCAAGGCACAGTTTCTCTGAAGCCTTGGCACTTATCTAGAACTAGCTCTTGTAGACCAAGCTGGCCTCGAATTCACCTTTTTTCTTTATTTTATTAATGAAGATGGAATTCATTATGGAAAGGTTTTTTAGTATAGTTGTAAACAAAGGGACTGAGCGAGAAAGAGATGGTCAGAGGCATGATAACGAAAGGACCGTCATGTATACCCAGTGGTTGACCTCCAGTTCATCTCACTGTGTGTTTGCCTAAATCATCTTCCCCTTCACTTGATAATTCTATATGTCACGTAGTTCCTCTCATTACCTCTTCTGGGCTTTGTTAGTTTTAGACTTAATTTTTGTATTTTCTAGTGTTCTAAATCAGCCTACATAATAATCGGTTTTCCTGTGTTGTGATCAACTCTTCCTTCCTTAGGTGGACAAGGCGTGAGCAAACCGATTTCTATCGAGTAGTGTCTACCTTTGGTGTAGAGTACGACCCTGACAACATGCAGTTTCACTGGGATCGCTTCCGCACTTTTGCTCGACTGGACAAGAAAACAGATGAAAGCCTTACCAAATACTTCCATGGCTTTGTGGCCATGTGTCGACAAGTGTGCCGCCTTCCTCCAGCTGCTGGCGATGGTGAGATTGTAGAGTCTGTGGTAAACGGGGCTGTGTTGCTAACAGATCAGCCTTTGGCTAACCTCTTTTTTCACCTTTGTCTCTTACAGAACCCCCAGACCCTAATCTGTTCATTGAGCCCATTACTGAAGAGAGAGCCTCGCGGACCCTCTACCGTATTGAATTGCTTCGGCGCTTACGGGAACAAGTTTTATGCCACCCCCTTTTAGAAGATCGGCTGGCATTGTGTCAGCCTCCAGGTCTTGAATTGCCCAAATGGTGGGAACCTGTCCGTCATGATGGGGAGCTTCTACGAGGGGCAGCCCGCCATGGAGTGAGCCAAACAGACTGCAACATCATGCAGGACCCAGACTTCTCTTTCCTGGCTGCCAGGATGAATTATATGCAGAACCATCAGGCAGGAGCGTCAGCTGCGTCCCTGTCGCGATGCTCTACTCCACTGCTGCACCAGCGGTGTCCCTCACACACTGCCTCACCATCACCCCTGCGCCCAGACGCTCCTGTGGAAAAGTCACCTGAGGAGAGTGCTGTCCAGGTGCCCAGTCTGGAGAGTCTGACTTTAAAGCTAGAAAATGAGGTGGTGGCTAGGAGCCGACTCGCCCCACAAGACTATGAAATGCGTGTAGCCTCTTCGGATACAGCCCCTTTGCCCCGGAGTATTCCACCAGTCAAACTGGAGGATGAGGAGGATTCAGACTCTGAGCTGGACTTGAGCAAGTTGTCACCATCGTCCTCCTCTTCTTCATCCTCATCCAGCTCCAGCTCCAGCACTGACGAGAGTGAGGACGAAAAGGAAGAGAAGTTAAGTGAGTGCATGGAACAGGCTGTAGGCCCCCTCCCTACCCTTTGCTCCTTCCCTTTTAAAATGCATCCTCTTGAGAGAGTTCAGTTTTTACTTGATAAAATGTCATAGTACATCTATTATTTGTTGGGCCTAGTTCACATAGTACCATTCCAATTTAACACAATCATCCTTGCTCACACATGCTGTGTGTGATCTCTAGCTGCTGACCGGTCCCGTCCGAAGCTCTATGATGAAGAGAGCCTTCTGTCCCTCACTATGTCCCAAGATGGATTTCCAAATGAAGATGGAGAACAGATGACCCCTGAGCTGCTGCTGCTGCAGGAAAGACAAAGAGCCTCTGAATGGCCCAAGGTACCATTCTCCTATCTACACACGCAGGAGATGGTGTTGCTCCTTTGGTTTCTCTTTTGTTTAGCATTGCCTATGTTTCTATGAAACACTATAGTTGCCGGGCGGTGGTGGTGCACGCCTTTAATCCCAGCACTCGGGAGGCAGAGGCAGG
>NW_004949189.1:284094-286721 GCF_000317375.1 Microtus ochrogaster
AAAAATAAAAAATAAAAAAGAATGCTGTTCAAATCACACCTAAAGATTTTGAGACATTAAAACAAAAAAATTATTCTTACTAAAATTCTAAAATTGTTTTTTATCTTATATATGGAGATTTCTATTTTTCCTGGTTACCTATCCTTATGAACCTTACTGAAAGGGAAAAAAAAATGTATTAAATTAGTATGTAATAAGAACAGTAGGATTTTACCCATAATGACCTGCTATGCTGATACTGGACAACAGTTCCTCGGTGTTTTAAAACTTAAATTAGCTGTTGTGATCAGCTGGGGGTAGGAGGAGCACAGAGCCAAACCCAACTGACAGATCTGCAACATAGGAGCTGAGCCAGTTTTAAGAGCCATGAGGCCTTTCCCTGAGACTGTGTCTCCTAGGGACTACTGAAGCTACAGCTAGCTGGGCATGGTGATATGCACCTTTAATTTCATATAAGAGAGAGGCAAGAGGATGTCTGTGAGTTTAAGATCAACCTGGTCTACATAGTAAGCTTGAAGAAAGCAGTGGTTCTTAAACTGTGGGTCATGGCCTCTTTAAGGGGTTGAATGGCTCTTTCACAGGGATCACCTAAGACCAATGGAATACACAGATATTTACATTATTATTCATGACAGTAGCAAAATTATAGTTTTGAAGTACCAATGAAAATAATTTTATGGTTGGGGGTCAGCACAATGTGAGGAACTGTGTTAAGCGATCACAGCATTAACAAGGTGGAGCACCACTGATAACAGAGACCCTGTCTCAAATTAAAACAAGAAAGAGAAAGAAGCTATACCATAATGTCTCGCCAACATGACTGCCTAAACATGAGCCAATTGAGGGTGACAGCAAATAGACATGCTCCCATGAGAGGGGGTGCTCTCAAGGCCTCGCCCCCAGACAAAAGAACTACAGACAACTAAAGATGGCTGCGAATGGAGACATTGTAGTTCTCCCACCTGGTGCACAGTGACTGGGCATCCAATACCAAATGTCAGCCCTGAGAAACAACAATTAGTAAAAAATGAGGCCATGAATTTGAAGGAGAATAAGGAAAAGTTTACAGGAGAGTTTGGAGGGAGGAAAGGGAAGAGGGAAATGACGTTAATATATTATAATCTAAAGTCTAAAAAAGTAATTTTTAAAAAATAGAACAAAAACTGCCTGGGGGCTATTAGTTGAAGATAGGAAGTCTAAGGAAAGGGTTTCATTGTGTATCTGATTTCTATTTTTTGGTCATCATTGAACCATAGGATAGCCATTAGTCACAGTTTATTATAAGAACATCGATGTGATCTCTCAGGTGGGCGCTTGTCTCCACAGGAAGAAGGGCTGAAGCTAACATTCCAGAAGCACAGACTGATGGCTAACGGTGTGATGGGAGACGGACACCCACTGTTCCATAAGAAGAAGGGGAGCAGGAAAAAGCTGGTGGAGGTGAGCGGTAGGGAACCAATTGCCTCGTGAAAAAACTACCTTGTGACTAGATCATTAGTAATTGATGTCATTTGGGATTAAGGTCCCATTGGCCCCGATTCCCTTCCCTCCCCACTCACTCCACAGAGTATGTGCTCATGGGGGTGGATTCTGGGTTTGCAGCTGGAGGTGGAATGCATGGAGGAGCCTAATCACCTCGATCTGAACTTGGAGACCCGGATCCCTGTCATCAATAAGGTGGATGGTACTTTGCTGGTGGGTGAGGAGGCCCCTCGCCGGGCGGAACTGGAGATGTGGTTACAGGGTCATCCAGAGTTTGCTGTTGATCCCCGATTTCTAGCGGTGAGTGGAGCTCCATCTAGCTAGATCTAAAGTCTCTTGGTATTTAGGTGTATGAGACCAAGAAATCATGCCATATTTTGTACCAGTTTCTGCATCTGCAAACTAAGAATGGGAACATCCAGTGTTGTTTCCTAGAATTATTCTGAGATTCAAAACACTGTAATATCCAGGGACTTGTTAAAACTAATCCCTTACTAAGTGTTCCTGTCGAACGATTACACAGACACCCTCCCCACCCCCTCTAATGGCAGTTTCCATGGCGACTGATTTTGAGTTGTTTATGGTCAGACAGACACTCCTCTAGGGTAATCAGCTCTTTTCTATTGCAGTATGTGGAGGAACGCAGAAAACAGAAGTGGCAGAGATGTAAAAAAAATAATAAGACAGACTTGAACTGTTTGGGAATGGAACCAATCCAGCCTGCCAACTCTAGAAATGGGAAAAAGGTGAGAGCATAGCACTTTGCTCCTGCTTCCTGACATGTCCTAGAGATTCCATGGTCGCTGACACTTCCTTTCCCTCTGTACAGTTTGAGTAAAGTTACCCTGAGTTCAACAGAGAAACTTTATTTATTGGTGTTTTCAGCTGTAGTACTTTTGGTGTTAAAGGAAGCATCAAGGCTCATCCTTGTCTTCCACAAGACAAGGACTTTTTTTCAAGTCCTTTACCTCTTTCATAGTTGGGTGTTTTAAGCTCAGAATAGTGGTGTGTATACCTTTAATTCCAGCATTTGAGAGGCAGAGGCAGGTGAATCTCTTGCATTTGGGTTCACCCTGATCTACATAGAGTTCTAGACCAGGCAGAGCCACATAGTGAGACCCTGTCTCCAAAAAAAAAACAAAAAA
>NW_004949189.1:286821-291021 GCF_000317375.1 Microtus ochrogaster
TGGCTTGAGTGGTTGCTACTAAGAAAAATAGTTATGGGAGATTGAGGATAATTAATAATATGTCAGTAATAGAAATAGCACAGGAAACCACATTTTATGACTGCTCATCTTCATGTATGTCTGTGCGTCACGTGCATGTCTGATGCCCTCACAGGTCAGAAGGGGGTCAGGTTCCCTTGGACTGGAGCTGCTGTGTGAATGCTGAGGATCTGGTCTACGTCCTGGAACAGCCAGTGCTCTCTCCAGACCCCAAAACAGATTTTTCAAATTAATACCGATTTTAATCAATGAGACTCTTTCATACCAAACTTATAGACCATTTGGTAGATTAATTGTGCATCTTTTCTTTTTCCTACCAAAACATAACTCTCTAAGTTCCTCTTTATCATGCTTCCCTTAATCTATATAGTCTATATGTATATATGTGTGTATAATATATAATAATTATACTATACATTGCATGGACAGTTTTTTTATATTTTTTTTATTGAGCTCTACATTTTCTCTGCTCCCCTCCCTGCTTCTTCCCTCCCTCTTCAATCCTCTCCCAAGGTCCCCAAGCTCCCAGTTTACTCAGGAGATCTTGTCTTTTTTCTACTTTCTACTTCTCATGTAGATTAGATCTATGTAAGTCTCTCTTAGTGTCCCCGTGTACAGTTTTATATATTGCTGTGTGTAGTATAATATATACTATAGTTTATGATACATATATTATTATAGTAATTTTCAAATATAATGTTTAGATTTGATCGTGTACATTCAGTTTAACCTATCAACACTTCGGGCTGGTGGTAAAAGTGCTTCCCGCTAAGCTAGCCTGATAACCTGTTCCATCCTCAGAGCACAGATCACAGTGGAAGGAGAAACCAACTCCATAACATTGTCCTCAGGCTATCCCCAAACTCCTAGGCCACAGTGATCCTCCCCCCGCTATCTCCTCAATAGCTGGACTGCAGACATATGTCTCCTTGCCAGGTGCAATTCTTAGTTCCACAATTCTTACCTCTTAGTCTGAAACTGGCAGCGATTCTAATGCTACATCATTCCTGAGACGTGCAGGAGTCTAGGCATTATTGTAATCATGTGTTAAATGTTCACTTTTCTGGGTTAAAAGGGTGTGTTCTACGTCAACTGTTAAGTTTGAATTTTAAGCCTTGAAATATCCAGAGACTCAGGTTGTAATGTATGTGCTTAATGTAGTTCATCCCATGTGGTGCTCGGGACAGTAGCAAAACAAAGTCTAAGGTAGCAGGTTCTAGCCTTATTGAGTATAACCAAATTAAAATATCTAGGGCAGGAATTTAAAATTAGGCCGAGGTAAGATTTTTTTTTAAATATTTACTTATTTATTTATTATGTATACAATATTCTTTCTGCGTTATGCCTGAAGGCCAGAAGAGGGCACCAGACCTCATTACAGATGGTTGTGAGCCACCATGTGGTTGCTGGGAATTGAACTCAGGACCTTTGGAAGAGCAGGCAATGCTCTTAACCTCTGAGCCATCTCTCCAGCCCAAGATTTTTTTTTTTTTTTGTAGAGATTTATTTGCGTGTGCTTTTTGTCTTCCTCCCCTTTGTTTTGAGATAAATTCTCACTCGGTAGTCCAAGCTGGCTTAAAAATTGCTGTATTCCAAGCTAGATGTCTTAGGCTGCCCTGCCCCTGTGTGATGATGCAGGACAACTGTTCATGTCCGTGTTGTTGTGCTGCATGTAAGATCACATCAGGAAGCTGCTGGCCCTCTACACTCAGGACATTTCTCTGTGCACTGTCTCACTCAGACCCCTTGCTAGCTAAGGAAAAGCATTTGTGAAATGGTTCCCTGCGATGAAAGTATGATGTTATGTGAAGGGGAGAAAAACTTGGTCAAATATTGATTTCACCCTCAATATCAGAATGCTTCAGCCAGTTAAGAACAGCATTTCCTTTCCCCCATTACCACCAGTCTGGCCAAATTTGACTGCTGAGCAATCATTTCTGAGCTAGGTTTCTGGGTTGAGTCCTGTCTTCCCCTGCCCTCCTCCTCCACTTTTTTTTTTTTTTTTTTTTTTTCCAAAACCAGGTTTCTCTATGTGGACCCAGAACTCTGTAGACCAGGCTGGACTTGAACTCACAGAGATCCACCTGCCTCTTCCTCCCAAGTTCTGGGATTTAAGGTGTGCGCCACCACTGCCTGACTTAACCCCCATCGTTTTACTGTCTTCTTTTGTTCCTTTCACACAGGGACACTATACAGAAACTGCATTCAACCGGGTTTTGCCAGGGCCTATTGCACCAGAGAACAGCAAGAAGCGTGTCCGTAGGACAAGACCAGACCTTTCTAAGATGATGGCCCTGATGCAGGGTGGAAGCGCTGGGTCCCTGTCTCTGCATAACACCTTTCAGCACAGCAGTGGTAACCTACAGTCTGTGTCGTCTCTCGGTCCCAGCAGCACCACTTCTGCAACTCTGCCGTTTATGCCGTTTGTGATGGGTGGTGCAGCAACGTCCCCTCATGTAGACTCCAGCACCATGCTTCATCACCACCACCACCATCCCCACCCCCACCCCCACCATCACCATCCAGGCTTGAGAACCACTGGCTACCCTTCTTCACCAGCTACCACCACCTCTGGTACTCCCTTGCGGTTACCAACACTGCAACATGAGGACGATGAGGAAGAGGAGGAAGAGGATGATGATTTATCTCAGGGCTATGAGAGCTCAGAAAGGGACTTCTCACTCATCGATGATCCTATGATGCCAGCCAACTCAGACTCCAGTGATGATGCTGATGACTGAAGCCCCAGCATTCTCATTGCTGGGTGGCTGCTGGATTCTCTTCCTCTGGCCCTTGGACTTGGAAATGTGGGAGGGGCAGGGAACAATATGGGGAAACCCAAGACTTCAGGAGGTGAAAAGGAAAAGAAAAAAAAAAAAACTTGTACCCGATTGCTCCCAATTTTGAGAGGATTGGGTGGGCAGGGAACTCCTAAAAAATAATAAATGACCACTTCCTCATTTCTGGGGAAGCAAAGGAGCCTAGAGCAGCTGGTGTGCTCGCCCCTCCTCAGACACCTCCATTAACCACAGACTGTAGCGCTGGCCCTAGCCTCTGGCAGAGCCTGTTCCTGGCCAAACTGTGGATACAGCTGGAGGGTCAGGAACTGTTACCTTCCTTCCCCTTGGCATTAATAAATTTAAGTTAATCCTTTTCCATTCTTTCCATGTTCTGTTTGCTCAAACACAATATAAGTACTAATTTTAAGCATGCTGAATAATTTAAACATCACCCTCCAACAGTTAAGTAGTTATACCACGAGTAGAAAAATCATTTGTATTCCTCTGAAGGTATATATATATATATATAAAATCGTGGATTGTCAGCTTGCTAAAGCTAGGGAAATGAGCCAAGGTAAGGAGGTAAATGTTTTGAGTTGGGCCCCATTGTTTATAGACAAGGATGAATTTCAAGAAGCACTTTTTTTTTTTTTTTTTTTTTTTGAGTAACTGAAACCATGCTTGGGGAAAGCCAGAGAATAGTGTTGCTTTTTATGCGGTAGAGCAAAAAGGTACAGGCTGACAGAAAGGGTACTTGTCATAACTTGGGTCTCCAGGGGACTGGCAAAACCTAGAGTTCGGAGCCCCTCAATCCATTTGTTTCCTTCCATTCTACCAGTCAATCTATTAAAGGAACCTGCCCGGTCGCACGCGGTCCCGCTCTTTCTGCTCCCCTCCCACCTCCGCCCGGCGCTTGGGTCACGTGACGGCGGCGGGGAGGCACTGCAGGCCCCGCGAGCCGGCTCCGCGCCGTGCGTCCCGTTGACTTGTCCACTTTGGCTGCTTTCTCTCTGTTCCCCTTCCGCCCCACAGAGCTTCGACGCTATCGGGACCCGGAAGCGGAAGGGGGTATCGTGCGGTCGGTACTTCCGGGTCACCGAGAGTGCGGGATTCCGGGCCGAGCGCGGGTGGTGGAGCTGGGACCTCGCGTGATTCTCGGAGCCCGACGGGAAGCGGCGTCCAGGGCTATGGCTGTGACTCTGGACAAAGACGCGTACTACCGGCGAGTTAAGAGACTGTACAGTAACTGGCGGGTAAGGAGCCCGACGTCCCCGGGAGCCCCACATCCCATAATAGCCCGCTTCCCGGCGCCCTTTTCTCCTCCGCCCGCCCGCCAGGCAGCGTCCCGCTCGCCGCGCCGCGCTGCGCCTGCGGGGTCGCA
>NW_004949189.1:291121-306174 GCF_000317375.1 Microtus ochrogaster
TGCGCCTGCGGGGTCGCACGCGCCTGGCCCGCCCCGCAGCCGCCCCTGCCCGCCCCGGTCCCGCCAGAATTACCGTCTGCGGGAAGGAGGGGCGCGAAGGATGTCTGCAGCTCTTGGCGCTCTCCGCCTGTGGGCCTCTGCTGGAGTTGAGAAATGGTGCTCCCGCGCTCCGCTGCTTCACGTTAGGCCCTGCGAGGGTAATAGACCCGCGCCGGGAAATAAGAATAAAACCGGTGGGATGCCTCAGACCTGGTTCCCATGTCGGCAGCATACCCTGGGCACGTGTTCAGGAAAGGGCCGTGGAAGTTGCAGGGCTTCATCAAAGATGGGGCAGTTTTCCTGTTTAATAATCGCTCATAATTAAGAACTTTTTTTTGTTGTTAGTAACTTGTTAACTTAACAAATGTTTTATTGATTGCACATTGTGATGCTGTCTGAACTGTCTAACATAGGTCTGGGCTCTGAGACCTTTTGAGTGAGGGAAAATACAACCGATAAAAAGGAACCCGAAAATGCCCTGATAAAATATCAACTCTGGTTTTAGTGTTGTCTACTATCTTCCTGATTGATCTCTACAGTCTAATCTTACGCCCATAATTCCAGGATTTTGGAGGCTGAAGTAGGAAAATCACCAGTTTCAGGCCAGCCTGTGCTTAGCAGTCAACTAGTCGCCAAGTAAATAAAATTTATCATCTACTGAAGTTGGTTGTTACCTGCCTCTTATCTGAAAAAAATGTCTGTCTATCTTTTAAGCAACATGCATTGCATACTGAAAGTAAAACATTCTCTGTCTCATTACTAAAAGCCATACTAAAAAAAAAAATATCTCTTCTGCAAAATTATATTTGAACAAAAAGTTTCTTTTGGTACTGAAGATTAATCCTACCACTTCGCACTTTATAGCGAGCACCATTCAGCTATCTTCCCTACCCCTGATCTCTGATATTTTCTAATGGTCGTTGCGTCCTGGTATGCTACGCGGATAATCAGAAGCCCTTGTTTCCACCATCAACCCTGAGATAATACACTTTTTTAAGTTTGTTTTTTATGCATATGGGTGTTTTGCCTTCCTGCATGCTTGTGCACCCCGTGCATGCATTGCCTGAAAAAGTCACAAGAGGGCATCGATGCCCTGGAACTGAAGTTACAGAAGGTTCTTTGCTATTGTGTGGGTCCATGTGAACTCTGGTCCGTTGGAAGAGCAACCAGTGCTCTTAACCACTGAGCGCCTCCCCAGCCCCCGGGCCCGGGCGGGGGTGGAGGGGGATACACTATTGGTGGTTTCTGTAGTCTTAGAGTTCATTAAGGTATTTCATTTTAAGTCTGTTATAAATAGCATGTTTCTTAATTATACTTTTCGTAACATGTCCTAACTCAAGTACAGCATCTCATATTTTTTAATTGAAATGCCTAACACATTAAGCCTTCATCTGAAAGTCATCACAAGCTTGGAGCATAAGTCTTTAAGTGGTGAGTTATGTACATACGGTTTATGCACAAATACCTGCTACAATGTCAGTGATGTGAATATGGCATTTGTCCAGAGAATAATCTTCTGAACTGATGTTCAGAGTATATATGTTTCTTTTTTTCTCTCAGATACTTTCAGTCCGAAGTAAGTTAAATCTACAATTGAACTCATGGATATAGAAGGCTGATTCTGAGATAAAAAAAAAAAAAAAATCAGTTCTGCCAAAGATTATAGTTGAATGGCAGAGAATGCTTGCCTAATGTGTGGGGTCCTAAGTTGGACCCTCAACACCATGTTGTTTTTTTAATTAAACAAACAGGAGACCTTACTACTCTTTTATTATTTTTAAAAAAAAGTGTACAGGTATGGGTGCCACTGCTTACATGTAGTTAGAGGTCAGAGGATAACTCTGTAGAATTGTTTCTCTTTATCCACCTTTATTTGGGTTCTGGGAATCCAACTCAATTTGGTAGGCTTGCACAGCAAGCATCTTTATCTACTGAGCAATCTTACCAGCCCATTTCTCATAATTCTTAAGACATTTGAATCTAGTCCAGTCTTACTTTTTCTATTTTCAATATTAGAGCTGCTAAGAATAAAATATATTTGCAGTACCTGTCTTGTTTTTGCTTTAGGAAGTATCAGGTGGTAATTATAGGTCATGAATTGGGCTACAGGTTTGTCCTGTGGCTTTTCTGTTTATTGGGTACCTACTCAAAGATTTTTAAGCCTATTCTTTGTGATTGTTTTTAATCATTAACATGATCTATACTACTTATGGGGTAGAGTGGAACAAAAATCCTTCCTGGATTTGTAGCTGTTTTGAGGAATAAGGGTTACTGTTCAAGCACCTACTAATAATTTGAGAATTATCAGAACATCCTATGAATGAACTTTAGCTCCACCCACCAGCATTTTTTTCTCGAAGAATTACATAAAGTTCCAGAATTGTAGCTGTTTTGTTCATGTATGTAGTCACTTGCCAGCCGTCATGCTGAGGTAATGGGTAGCTGTGACCCCGAAAGAAAGAAAGTCTACTACAGAGGGGATGTCTCGCCGGAGTATCAGATCGTCTGTGCTGCGTTCTGGCTTTTGCTGTCTTTTTCTGGATTTCCTCTGAGTAATCAGCTATTTTCATGGTTAGAGAAGATTTTTTTGCAGGGGAGTGGGATGTAGATAGTTTTTGTATTACTTTCAGCAAAGCACTGAAAAAAATCTCCATTTTTTCCATATTTGTTTTCTGTTAGGGTCTGTGGCCTGGCAGGATAAGAAAACAATAAATCAGCCTGGAGGTGATGGCACAAATTAATCCCGGCACTCGGGAGGCAGAGACAAGTGGATCTCTGAGTTCAAGGACAGCCTGCTCTACAGAATGAGTTTCAGGACAGCCAGGGCTGCACAGAGAAACCCTGTCTCAGATCCATGTACTTCACCCTTCAGGGTTCTGGGAATCATAGAATGTCACAGTGCTCGGCTACTGCTACTCCTTTGTTAGTTTTTGTTCTGTCGTGATGTTTGTGTTTGTGGGTGTTTTGCATACATGTATGTCTGTCTGGATGTGCCCACAGTATGCGTGCAGTCCCCATGGTGGCCAGAAAGAGACGTCAGATGTCCTGGAACTAGAGTTGCAAACAGTTGTAAGCTACCATGTGGGTTCTAGGAACCAAACCTGGGTCCACTGCAAAAGCAGCAAGTGTTCTTTTGGGCAGGAGGGGTAAATAAAACCTATGATTTTGTTGTCTTCATAACAAGATCAGCTTAGAAGTAGATCTTGGCCCTTTTGTCTCCTCGCAGTTCAGAGTGCTTCCATCTGTCACTAGCCAACATTCCCTTCCATCTATCACTAGCCAACATTCCCTTCCATCTGTCAGTAGCCAACATTCCCTTCCATCTGTCAGTAGCCAACATTCCCTTCCATCTACAGCTGGGCTCAGGACTCTCAAATCTCAGCACAATCTTCTTTGTAGTTTTGGCTTTTTTTGTGGAAAATAAGCTTAGTCTGCCCACCATGGCCACTCCATTCCCTGTCATCAGGCCACTTTCTCTGGGCATAAGGAGAACCCTTGCCTTCTTCTACTGTATCACTTTGTGGGGCTGGTACTTGCTACATTTCTTACAGAAAGTCTAGCAGATCTTAGGGGTGTTCATCCTGTTTTTGTGAGTGCTTTTGGCACAGAAAGTGCAATAATCACCAAGCCATCTCTCCAGCCCCCAATTCCTGGTTTTGGTTTTTGTTTTGAGAACATTTTATCCTAACATTTTTAAAGATGGGTAAATAGAATATAAATTTATCAAGTCTTTTCATATCTTTAAAATGTGTTATTTTTTGTGGTAGATAGCTTTCTACCACTCTTTTTAAAAAAAGCAATCTGAGGAAACGTAAAACGAGGAAAAGCTCATTGGGAGCTCCTGTTTTCAGAGGTTCTAATCTGTTGTTATTTGGTCCCTTTCCTTTTGGCATTGTGACAAAGTGTACAGCACAACCAAAGAGGCGTCTCATCTCACAGTCCTGAAAAAGAGGAGGGATCAAGGTTACAACATCTCCTTCAAGGGCAACCCTTACCTAACTTCCACTAGATCTACCTCGCAGAGTGTCGTGGGAAGGAAATCAAGCCTTTGGCATGGAAATTTTGGGGTGCAATTCATGATTCAAACTTTAGCGTTTATCTTTCTTTTGGATTATTTTTTTTTTTAAGATTTTATGAGTATATGTGTCTGTCGTGTGTATTATGAGTATATGTGTATTATGAGTGTATGTGTCTGCCGTGTGTATTATGTACCACTTGTATGCCTGGTACCCACAGAAGACAGGAGAGGGGGTCAGATCTGAAAGTGGAGTACAAATGGTTGTGAGCCACCAGATAGCTCCTGGGAATTGAACTGTGTTCTCTGGAAGAGCTGCCATTGCTCTTATTTGTTGAGCAGTCTCTCCAACCCACTTTGGGTTAATTAAAGAATTCAGTGGGCCATAGAATGGCTCACTGGGTTAAAGCATTCACTGAATAAGACTGACAACATGAATTTGATCCTCAGATCTTACCGTGGAAGGAGAAGGAACTCTGAAAAGATGTTCTCTGATCTCTACATGGCACACATTCCCCCATGCACGATGTAATTACGGGACCAGTGAGACAGCTTAATGAGGTACTAACTGTACAAGCCTGACCCCGAGCTCAGTCCCCAGAAGCCACACAAGTGGAGAAGCAACTCCATGAATTGTTTTCTGACATCCACATGTGCACTGTGGCACGTGTACCATACATATCCACAGAAAATATAGAATTAAAATTTCAAGCCGGGCGGTGGTGGCGCACGCCTTTAATCCCAGCACTCGGGAGGCAGAGGCAGGCGGATCTCTGTGAGTTCTAGGCCAGCCTGGTCTACAGAGCTAGTTCCAGGACAGGCTCCAAAGCCACAGAGAAACCCTGTCTCGAAAAACCAAAAATAAAAAATAAAAATAAAAAATAAAAATAAAATTTCAATAGAGACTTTGCCTTGGGGCACAACTATGGTTTACTCAAAGCTATCCTAGATTGGCCATACTTGGGCACTTTGCCACGGTTGAGCTGGTCCACCAATCCCAGCTGAGAGCCCTACAGCTAGTCAGGGCCTGAAGAAAATGATCCAAAGTGCTCAAATTGCCAGTTTCAAAAAACTCATTGTTGAGGAAGCTGTGCAAAATGTTTGTTGACCACTGAAGTGGGGGTGTAGTGATTTTATGTTGGAAAGCATGACATTGTTGGTAAGGGTGTTTGGTTTATTATTTAAATATATTAGACAGTAAGCAGATCTGTCCATAGAAAAGTAATTTAAAAGGTGGATTGCATTTAATCTCAGCATTAAGTAGTGGCAGATACAGGTAGATCTCAATGAGTTGCAGGCCAGCAAGGACTGCATAGTGATCTTTCCTTTTTGTTTTGTTTTGTTTCCTTAAAGGTTGAAAATAATTTTCTACTCAGAATTTTGTCGCTCTTCAGGCTTTCAGTATTACTTTTGGAGAAAACCTGGTATTCCTTTTGAAATTTCATAATAGTGTGTGTTAGAATAGGTCCCCTTTCCTTTACATTGATTTATGGACCCTTTTAACGTCAAATCCATGTCCTGTGATGCTGATACTTGAGTTCCCTCTGCAGTTACTGCTTTATTGCTTGACATCCCTACCCAGTAATTTTATACCATTTGGGTTAAAACTGGCATTTTTTTTTTAATTTTACTTTTTATCTCTCTTATTTGTCGTCTTTCAGTGAGTTGCTCTGACTTATGCTGTTGATCTCTAGCAACTCAGTCCTTATTCGTAGTTCATGTGTTTGCTACATGCCACTACACGCCGCTGTACTCAGACCGCAGTGCAGAGTGCAGAGTGGAGCTTACAGTCCGCCACTCAGTCCTAGAGTCGAATTCACGGTTTTACAGTTTGTGGTGACGGGTGGAACACCCGCTGTGTGGAGGCTGTAGCCCTGCCCTTACTCCCAGTGTTCGGAGTGGGTGGGTCTCTGAGTTCAAGGCCAACCTCACCTACAGATAGGGAAACCCTGTGTCTCAAAAGAAGTTGAGGACTCTTGATAGTGATGTTACTGGTTGTATATTTAGTGCACTATATTTTTAGCATTGTTTTGGTGTCTCAGGGTCGGGGCAGGGACTCCTGGAACTCTTAACCATCCTCCTGCCTCTGTCTCCCATAGTGCTGGGGTTATATAGGCATGCACTTCCCTACCCAGAAAGTGTACTTATTTTTAAACACTCACTGAGGCCTGGAGAGACAGCTCAGTACTGACTGCTCTTCCATAGGACCCAGGTTAGATTCCCAGCACCCACATGAAAACTCTCAACCAACTGCAAGTCAAGTTCCAAGGGATAATCTCCCTGTCTCGGGGCGGGGGAAGATCTCGGAAGCACGGTGTCCCATACATACCTGTGATCACAGGTCTCGGTAAGTGGAAGCAGGATTAGGAGCTAAAAGTCATCCTTCGTTACATAGGAAAGTTTGAGGCCACCTGAGCTACATGAGATCCTGCCTAGAAGAGAAGAAAGGGGGGAAAGTCATTGTAAAACATTGTGTCTGTGTGCCTTTCTTTATGTGTGTGGGTGTTTCACCTCCATGTATATCTGTGCACCAAGTACATACTTGGTGCCTGAGGAGACCAGAAAAGAGCATTGGTTTCCCCAGAACTAGAGTTACAGACAGTTGTAAGTTGTGGATGCTGTGAATTGAACCTTGTCCTCTGGAAAAGCAAACACTACCCCTAATCATCTCTCCAGCATTGCCATGCTTCTTTTCGGTTTTTCGAGACAGGGTTTCTCAGGAGCCTTGGAGCCCGTCCTGGAACTCGCTCTGTATCTGCTTGCCTCTGCCTCTGCGTCCCAAGTGCTGGGATTAAAGGCATGCACCACCACTGCCTGGCCCGTAGCAAGAGTATGTTCGGTGTTTGCCTTGTGCTGTCTATGTATTGCCTAGCTTGGAGAGAGCATACTGTGCTGTTCATATAATAGTGATATCACCTAGTGCTTGTTTCTCATCAGTTGTACGCCTGCTTTATTTTTTTTTCTCTTATGGAGTCTTTAATGAAAGATTTTCAGCCCTGTCTTGGTTGCTTCCTATATGATGAATATGTCTATAGGCATACCTATATGATATCGCTCAAGTTTTGGCGATCTAAGAAACCAAAATGAAAGCCAAGTATGTTCGTGCAATCTATAATCCAGCACTTGGGAAGCTCAGAATGGAGGGTTACAAGCCATGTAGGCTACATAGTGGGACCTTGTTTTAAAGAAAAAAAAAAATAGTCTCTCCACATTAACAATAAGGCATTAAGGCACTGTATGAACAGGGCCTCTCATCTGGAAAGAGGGGATTGGCTATGTTTATTCCATAGAGAACCAGCAAATGTCAGTATCTGTTTTATTTTGCATTGTTTTGTTTTTCCTGGATTCAGGAAATATGTTCAAAGTTGAGCATTTTTTATTTTAGCTCATCTTGTTATTTGTTTACAAGTATTGTTATCTAGAATACAGAATTTAATTTCCTGATAAATTAGAACATGTCTTCTTGTTGTAGTATCTGAGTTGAGCATTTCCAAGCACACTTAATGCTTTACTAGGTGGTTTCTAATGAAAATTAAATTATTTTGCAGAGGGATTAGATCAGGACTCCTGAGAATTGGAGATGTGTGACCCCTATCAGCCCTGCTCTTATATACGGACCCCATCCCCCCTTCTCTGGTACTTAGTATTTCCTGGATCCCCCTTCTGTGGTACTTAGTATTTCCTGGATTTCTATGAGACCTCCTACCAATTTCTTCCCAGTGGAGGGCTTGTTTGTACAGGTGTAGTTAGTTGAGCTCTGTTTGCTCATTTGTTGTTGTTCTTTTGAAAAACTATTAAACTCTTTACATTATTTTTTAAATGATAGTGTGTACCAGTATAAGCGCAAAGTATGTCACATGTCAAAAATAAAAATAATGTAAGTGCCACTGTTTTAACAAATTGTAGTAAGTGTTAGGGACCAGCTCAAGCATATACATTCCTAATGTGACCAAGAGTAAAAGAAAACTGGAAACTGTCGCTTTTACTCTGAGTTTGACTATTTGAAGTCATACCATTTCCTTTTGAGCTGTATAGGTTTTCAGAACTAGATACACTGTATTTATTTTGTGCTGGTTATATATGATGACTAACATATATATGTGTGTATATATGTGTATATATATGTATATGATGACAGTAATGTTACCTTTCTGGTTTGCAATGAGAGTTTTAGTTAAGAGCCATTTTAGTCTTAAAGAGAGAAAATACTGATATAATGATTCCTGGGAGCTGTACATTATTACAATAACATTAACTCTTGTGATTCTCAGGACAACACTTCAGACGATAAAGACTAGAGTTCAGAAAGTTTAGGTTAAAATTAAGTAGGTTTAAAAGCCAACAGTAGTCTGATCTTAACGTTTGTCTAGTGCACACACTATTTCTCTAAATATAGACTATACAGCAGCAACAATACCCATTTCTTGGAGTTGCTGAAAGAAATTATTCAGGGTGCTGAGGTAGAAAGAGCATGAATTCAAGGCCATTTTTAGTTACATAGAGAAACCTTGTCTCAAAAGAAAATAAATTACTAGTACTAATATCCTATTTGATAAAGCTTGTCAGAGATTCTAAGACTTAATAAAACTTTTCCAATGAGTTTTTAATAAAACTTAGCATGTGTGGTTTTGTTAGATTTTAACATCAGGAAAATGCACGTTGAATCCCTGTTCCAGTTACGATGCTATTATCAAAAATCAGCATGCCAGCTACAATGGGAGGAAAGGGAAGCCTCAGATACTGTTGGTGGGAATGTAAATTAATGTGGCCACTATGCAGAATGATACCAAAGATCTGTCATGCGGTACTGTTAGCCTTCCTCTCTGTAGTTAGCAAAGTAAATTAAAGCTGTGTATCCAGGAGATACCTTGTTTGTTTGTTTGTTTGTTTGTTTGTTGTATTACTGTTCACAGCCCCAAAATATGCAGCTAACCTACTTGTCTGTCCAGGAATGAATGTGTAAGACAAATATGGCACATAAACACAGTGGACTGTCGCTCAAGCACAGAATGAGCCAGGTGTGGCAGTGCACACCCATAGTCACACTCGGTTCTAGGTAGGAAGGTGGGAAGTTCAAGTCTAGCTACACAGCGCGCAGTGTTTGTCTTTAGAAGATACCAGAGGCTCGAGTCGTGGCTCAGAGAGCTGGAGTTTGGTTTCCAGCACCCACATCAGGCAGCTTACAACTACCTAGCTAGCTCCAAGAGATCTAAATGTTATTTTAAAAGAAAATAATTAAATTCTACCACAGAATTGTTTGATTAAAGGTCCACCTGAATAATGAATAGTGCCAACTGGTTCAGAGGGGCAGAGGGTTGAGGACAGAGGGTTACATGGGTAACCTGTACCAAACACAGAAGAGATACGGTGGTATGTCAGTCAGAATACCTGTTTCTATTTTAGGAAGATATAAAAAAAGAAATATCAGAAGCCCTATGGGGAAGCCATAGTTGCCATTGTTTAGTTGCTGTGGAACATTCCAAGAGTGGTTAGCAGTCAGAAGACTCCTGCATCTCAGTGTCAAACTACAAAGCTGTACAGCACAGTGTGATTGATACTGGACAAGAGAGTCAGCACAGTTCAGCAAGGAAGTCTTTCCCACGCTGAACAAATACATATGTCCAGAGAGTTAGGTTGGACATCTCCAGCTATAATACATAAAGATTATTTCAGAGTAGGGGATGAAAGATGGCTCCATGGTTAAGAACTGGCTTCTCTTGCAGAAGACCTGGGTTCAGTTCCTAACACAATATAGCAGCTCACAAAAGCCTTCAACTTCAGTGCAGGGGATCTGATACCCTCTTTTCCTGCCTTCCATGGGCACTTGGTCACACCCGGTTTATGTACATAAATTCACTCACTCATAAACACACACTCAAAAACATTTCAGAGTAAATCACATCTAAATGTAAGACCAAAATTAAATGAGAAAACTTTAAATTTTTTATTTTTATGTGGGGGCAAGGGTGGTTGGTGTGCATGCTTGGAGGCCAGAGGACAATTTATGGGCATACACATTGTACACATGCATGCATGCAAACAATCTAAATATTTACAAAATACACATTATTAGCTACCAGGGAAAATCAAATCAACAGCACTAAGATACTAATTGGGCCACAGAGGAGGCTCAGTAAAGGTGCTCACCACCAAGCCTGACAGCCTGAGTTCTATCTCCAGGGCCCATGTACTAGAAGGAGAGAATTCTTATACAGTCTAGTAAAGAAAATAAAATAGTACAGTTACTGGAAAGCTGTCTGGTACCATATGCCCAAACAATTTCTCTCTTAAACACTTGCACAAGATAGCTTTATGCAAAGGAAACCTTGTCCACAAATGGTTGAGTAGCATTATTCATGTTCTAGCCCAAAACTAGAAACACGCCAGGATGACACTGCTGCACAAGCCTGGAGACCTGAGTTCAGTCCCAGGAGGCCACTCCTAAAGGTTGTGCCGGTTCCACATTCATTCCATGTTTACTCCAGCCCACACTTAAAACACACAAAACTACAAATTTTAAAGCAAAAAGTAGCCAAATGTTAAAGCAGCTGCTGATTGGATTAATAAACTGAAATATATCCACATAATGAAATGATTTGGCTATCAATTAAGTATTTTCTGTACAAGCATGAGACTTAGGTTCAAGTCTTAGCACCTAGGTAAAAGCCAGTGCATCAGCGTGTGTGTACCCAGTGCTGGGAGTGGAGAGTTAAACAGACCTCCATGGAGTTCATGGCCAGCTAGCCCGAGACCACCACTCAAAGAAGGTGGTTGCACACTTGTTGGACAGAAGTAGGATATCTGTAAGTTTGAGACCGATTCACTGGCTACATAGTGAGGCCATGTCTTAGTAAACTAAGGTTGCAAGCAGTTGAGGAAGACACCAACATCTTAACCTCTGGCTTCCACATGTGCCCATGCACACAGTGAAATATTAATAATGAAAGCATGTTAAGTGAAAGAAATCACACACAAACACTAGATCCTAACAGTAGTGCTGTATGGCATGTCCAGAGTACACAGATCATTAGAAACAGTGTTTCCAAAAGTTGGAGAGGAAGCAAAGAGAAGTGAAAGGTTTCTTTGGGAGGAGATGAAGGTGTTCTGAAGTTTGGTGATGGTGATGTTTCCGTATCTGAGTACATAGGAGGACACTGAACCGAAAATGGGTGGCTTTAGTTGTGTGTGAGTGTATCTCAAAGCTGAGTCTCTAAAAGAGGTGACTTGATGGTTGTTGTCAAGCAGGTGTGCACGTCAGGTTTCCTGCTATTAGGAACTTTGTACCTGAGGCAGATACTGGAATCTATATTTCTGTTACTAGTGTGTGAAAAGTAATACGGTTCTGGGATGTGCAATTTTTCTGCAGGCATGACCTGACTTCAAATCCTCAGCACCTACATAAGGTCACCAGAGACACACATGCCTTTAACTTCAGTGTTGGACCACAGATCTCGACTCCTAGCTAGCCTAGTCAAATGACAAATTTCTGGTGTAGTGAGAGACCCTGTTTCAAAGCGGAAAGACAGAGCAGTAAAAGCGTCCCATACCCTGCTTTGGCCTCCAGGAACACATACTTAAAGAAAGTAAGTAAATTATCCTCTCTTTTCAGAAAGGAGAAGACGAATATGCCAGTATTGATGCCATTGTTGTATCAGTGGGGGTGGATGAAGAAATTGTGTATGCCAAGTCAACTGCCTTACAGGTAAGAGGCTTACAGCATTCAATTCCTGGGTTTAGTGCGCAGCTCAGTAGTAAAAGATGTGCTTGATGTTTGGGAGGCTCTCGGTGGTCCTCACTTACAGGTTAGAGGAGGTATGGAATGTCTTCCTCGCCACATACATTTCCATTGTCTTTAGCACTGAGTAGAATCTAAGGAAAGAAGGTGTGTGTAGATGAACTGTATTTAATTATATGTAAGAGTGGGTTAAACAAAGTATTTTTCTTATATACAGTTTTCAGGAACTCAGGCTGTATCCAGCTTCCTACTATTCCACTTTGCTCTTGATATGAAGTAGCTGCTAGAACTTTGGTCATTCTTTACTCTAAGCAGAAATACAGAGAAAGGAAAACTAGCAACTTTCCTGTTTTAAAATGACTTACTTGACGTCTGACATAATAGATATAGTTATTTCTTATTGGCTGAGATATAATCCAGTAGCCAGCCGTACCATGGCAGAAAGGGTCAGGAATAGTTTGCTGTGAATGAAGACATGAATAGTTGTGGTCAGCTGTGGTCTCCAATGAGATGGAATGAAAGCGTGCTGTTGCTCACGCTGTGTGTTTCTGTTCTGAGCAGTCAGGTAGCTCCCATGGCATAGGATTTCTGGAACGTAGCTTTCCTGAGGCCTAGACACCCTTCATTGCCAGGGAAACATAAATGAAACACAAAATTGTCCAAATAATTTGATGTTTTTTACAGTAAACTTTTTTGTTTGGGTTTTTCATTTTTTGAGACAGGTTTTTTCTCTGTAGCCCTAGCTGTCCTGAAACTCACTTTGTAGACCAGGCTGGCCTCAAACTCACACAGATCTCCCTGCCTTTGCCTCCCGATGATTTTATGTTCTTAACTATGAAATATTTTGTGCATATAAGAGCAGATGGAATCCTATGTCTCACGGTGGTTCAGCACTTACTATTCAACTCTTGATCCAGATTCTTTTATTTGTATCTACATCAAAGCTACTCCATCCCAGATTTTAAAGTTAACCCAGATGTGTTCTATAATGCTTTTGTCATGGTTGTTTTTTTTTTTTTTCCATAGACATGGCTCTTTGGTTATGAGTTAACTGATACAATCATGGTCTTCTGTGATGACAAAATCATCTTCATGGCCAGCAAAAAAAAAGTGGAATTTTTGAAACAGATTGCCAATACTAAAGGCAATGAGAATGCTAATGGAGCCCCTGCCATAACACTGCTCGTCAGAGAGAAGGTCAGGACCAGTAAATGTTGTTTAAAATGTGGGATAGAATGTTAAGCATTGAGCACAAGTGCCTTGGGAACTTATAAAATGCACGAAAAGAAGGCCAGACACAGTGAGTGTTTAATCCCAGCACTTGGGACACAGAGATAAGCAGGTCTCTCAGAACAAACAAAAAGTAAGAAAGTTGTAGCTTTAATCACAGTGCTGAGTCTTCAGTTGGATGGGAAGAAAGGAGCTCTGGAGCTCTTAGCTTGGCAGCAGTGGAATGAGTTTGGTGAGTAGTACTAACTTGACCGCTTTCTGAGGATGCAATTTTTTTCCATTACAGTAACTAATTAGAGCTCTTAACCTAAAAGTCCTTAAAAAAAACTTAGATGTGCTCATTTCTCAGAATTTTCTGTATTTGAGTTTTCTGTCTTTGTATAAAGAAAAAGAATAGTCTTGTCAAAATACCCCCCAAAAATGTCTGTCAGTATTGGGCATGTGATAATCTGCTCCAAAGAAATGGGTGGGGCTCAGAAAACGCATCCTTTCCATGCGTTTACTCTCTGCTTGTTGCTAGGTAGAAAATAGAAGTCTAATTCTTCAATTAACATTTCCTTTCCTGTGGCATTGATAGAACGAAAGTAATAAGAGCAGCTTTGACAAAATGATTGAAGCCATTAAAGAAAGCAAGAATGGCAAGAAAATTGGAGTGTTCAGCAAAGACAAGTTCCCAGGAGAGTTCATGAAGAGCTGGAGTGACTGTCTCAACAAGGAGGGCTTTGACAAAGTAAGGTTCTCCAGAGACACAGGAGGCAGCGTGGGCTTCCCTCACAGCAGAGGGTTTTCATTTGGGAAAACCCATGTTCGTTCTTCACAGTTCTGATTTTCATGTCCTTTGGCTAAGTCATATTCCTGTTTAATTTTCCTTTAGAAGATAAGGCCACATTAGGTAACTCACATTAGATAGCTGAGAAGAATCTCTTATTCAAAAACTGTTTTGGATTCATCTTTCCCTGCCTTCCTGCCTTCTCCAACCTAGAAAGATAAATTTATGTGTTCAGTAGTACATTGGCTTAATGTCTCATAGAATGCACGTGTGTCCTAAGAGAGGCATTTTAAGTATTCATTCAGTTCCGGAAGAGACTGAGCGTTCTGAGGCATGCATTGCTGGCGGTTGTGTCTGGCAGTTAGAGATTCATCACTTCGCCTGCAGGTAGATATCAGTGCTGTTGTGGCGTACACCATTGCTGTGAAGGAGGATGGTGAGCTCAACCTGATGAAGAAAGCAGCCAGCATCACCTCTGAGGTCTTCAACAAATTCTTCAAGGAAAGAGTCATGGAAATAGTGGATGCAGATGAGGTAATGAAAGAGGGAGGCTGTGTTTAGTGTATTGATGAAGTAGTACCAAGTCTCTGCTCAGCTTGGACCACATTTTCAGGGTTTTTGTTTTTTGTTTTACTTCCTTTGAAATTGGTAACTGCTATCCCTCCTTCAAAATAAGTAAACACGAACTGTGGTTCATTGAAGCTGTTATTTTACTGAAGAATCCTGGAAAGCTATGAATGCCACGTAAGCTCCACATTTCTTTTGATATCAATATACCGTTTGGTGTGTGCACCACGCTGTTATCAACTAGTGCATGCCGTGCCTTCAAATGACACGTTCTACTTACACTTGTGTGCTGCCCTCCAGTGAGTGTTGCTGTATTTCTGCATATTCTAGAAAGTTCGGCATAGCAAATTGGCTGAGTCTGTGGAAAAGGCCATTGAAGAGAAAAAATACCTAGCTGGGGCTGACCCTTCTACTGTGGAAATGTGTTACCCTCCCATCATTCAGAGTGGTGGCAACTATAATCTCAAATTCAGTGTGGTGAGGTAAGTATGGAAACTTCATAATACAGTGGCCAGGGCATTTTAACCTGTTTTTTTTTCTTTTGACTTTTTCAAAAAGCAAGAGACAGAATAACTAATCTGCTTTACATATAATCATGTATATGTGTATTTCATTACATCTTACATTGGCAGCTGATAAATATTTTTGTCCAAATTCTTTTTTTTTTTTTTTTTTTTTTTTTTTTTTTTTTTTTTTTT
>NW_004949189.1:306894-310519 GCF_000317375.1 Microtus ochrogaster
AGCCACCATGTGGTTGCTGGGAATTGAACTCAGGACCTTTGGAAGAGCAGGCAATGCTCTTAACCACTGAGCCATCTCTCCAGCACCTCTCCCTGGATTTTTATCCTAAAGTTTGGGTCTCTAATCATTACGTGATAACTATAAGTGGTGTGTCTAGGCGTGGAAGGAGTTTACGTCTATTCTGTTGGGAGTGTGGGTGTTGAACACCAGTGCTGCTCTACCAGATTTGCTGATAAAATGCTTTCTTTTTTGCTCCCTAGTGATAAAAATCATATGCATTTTGGCGCCATTACGTGTGCCATGGGCATTCGCTTCAAATCTTACTGCTCCAACCTTGTTCGCACCTTGATGGTTGATCCTACTCAGGAAGTTCAAGAAAATTACAATTTTTTACTCCAGCTTCAAGAGGAGTTGCTAAAAGAATTAAGACATGGTAAGATTCCAAAGAAAGGCTGGTCTGGAGGTCCTGGCTGTTTCATGGTCCCCCTGGATCCGGGATTCAGAGTAATGGTTTTCAGGGACTGAGGATGTAGCTTGTCTAGATTGTGCAGGGCCTGGATTTCATCCTTAGCACAGCCGAAAGAGACCAGCTTCAGTTCCCAGCACCACAAAAGAAACAAATGATTATATGCTTTCTGTTTTAAAAATTCAGATTCCTAATTCCTGTCATGGCAGATACTCCTCCTTTCACACTTTGAAAAACGCTACTTTAAGGGACTTAGGTAAAAATAACTTCATTACATGGTGTCATTTTGTTGTCTTCCATTGAAAAAATACTTAATGTCTCTTTTCTCTCATTAGGCGTAAAGATATGTGATGTGTATAACTCTGTCATGGATGTGGTGAAGAAACAGAAGCCAGAGCTGCTGAACAAAATCACGAAAAACCTAGGGTGTGTTGCAGTGTTGTGCTGTGTCTAGCAGTCAGTCTGTATTCTTAGACTGATCTCTCTAATGTTTGGGAGTATTTGATTTTGTGTTATGAGGTGGGGTTTCCTACAGTAACTCACACCGACCTCCCAACTCCTTCCAGCCTGAGTTACACAAAACTTTTCAAGTACTGGACCTGCAGGCGTGTGCCATCAGTTGTCTGACCAGTATTTTTGTTTGTTTTCCTTTTGTCACCAGTATTTTGCATGGGCATGTTCGTGTGTGCCAAGCAAATGTTACCAGAGAGAGAGAGAGCAATTAAATGGCTCTAGGATGGCCTACTGGATTTATTCTGAACTTGATACAGTGTTTGTCAAAAACTATTTGACCAGTGACTGATTACTCAGAAATGCTGGGTAAAACGTTAGAGAGCTCGTGGGGACCAGTTCTAGATGCACTCTTTGCTGTGTGTGTTCTTCCTGGACTCAGGCTTATAACAAGTCCTATTCTACTGAAAAACTCCTCAGTTCAGTCTCCTCTGTTATTTATAGAAAACTTTTCTATTTAATGGTACATTAAATTTAAATTTTAAAGCTAAAAATATTACTGTATGCTAATATTAAATCTCTATAAATGTTTTGTGAAGTGATTAGGAAACTTTTGAACTTTTTTTTTTTTTTTTACATTTACTTGTGTCTTGTGTCCTGTGGTGTGCATGTGAAGATCAGAGGTCAAATCTCAAAGCAGTTCTTTTCTCTCCCATGGATGGGCACTTACTGAATGAGCCATCTCACCGGGCCTGGGAATTATTTTTTGATAATGGAATTGTATAACATTTAGAGGCCTAAAACTGTCTTCTTTGTTTTGGGGGAATTTTTGGTTGGGTTTTTGGTTTTTGCGTTGTTTTATTTATTTATTTATTTATTTATTTATTGCTTCATTTTGTTAGTTTCTTCCTTTACTAATAGAGCATCAAGGGTAGATTACTTTTACTTGTTGGCCTGCTTTATTTGAAAGTTGGAATCACATGTGGGCCATATTACTGATGTTTTAACCTGCTTATATTTTTCTTTGTTTTCAGATTTGGGATGGGAATTGAATTCCGTGAAGGCTCTCTAGTAATCAATAGTAAAAATCAGTACAAGCTGAAGAAAGGTAATTTGAGTGATTCCCTGTTATTCCTTTTATGTATAAATTTTCCTTTTCTATACCCTCTGTGGCCACTGACTGTAGCCATTTTGTTACTTTAGGAATGGTTTTCAGCATTAACCTGGGATTTTCAGACCTGACCAACAAAGAAGGGAAGAAACCAGAAGAGAAAACCTATGCCCTGTTCATTGGTGACACAGTGCTTGTAGATGAGGTGCACTATCTTTAAACTTTCCGTGTTCACAAACTGATCTTTATAGTCTGTTGTGGGCTCTGGTACTTCTGGTCTTTGTTAATGGCTTCTATGTGGGGAAGTCCATTACATAGACTTATTAGAACGGTTGGGAATAGACTCTGGCCCAGACACGTGGGTGTTTAAAATCAGGAAGTAATTCTAATACTGAAACTTGCTTTTTTTCATGTTCATTTGTATGTATGTATGACTCTGAGTGTTTGCATACGTGTGTGTACACATGTACTCATAGAGACTAGAAAGGGGGTGATGCAAGTTTTGTGGCTAGGTTAGTAAGAACAATTCCCTGGAATCCACCTGTCTCAGAGCTGGGGTTACAGATATACGTGACCTCACCCAGCTTGTTTGTTTGTTTTGTTTTGGGTGGGTTGGTTTTTCAACACAGGGTTTGTCTGTAGCTTTAGAGTCTATCCTGGACCAGACTCAGGCTGACCTTGAACTCCTAGAGATAGACCTAACTGCCTCCTGAGTGCTGGAACCACTGCCCGTGTAGAAGGAGCTGTGAGCTGCGTTCCTGCCGCCCAGCTCCTGGCCACCAGCTAGCTCATGCTCTGAAATAATTACACGGAAACTGTATTCATTTAAACACTGCTTGGTCCCATTATATCTAGCCTCTTCTTGGCTAATTCTCATATCTTGCCTAATCCATATTTAGTAATCTGTGTAGCACCAGTCTTACCGGGAAAGATTCAGCATGTCTGACCTGGTGGCTTGCTTCATCACATCTGCCCTGGAGAGGAGAGGCATGGCGTCTGCCTCACTTCCTCTTCCTCCCAGCATTCTGTTCTGTTTACTCCACCCACCTATGTTCTAACCTATCAGGCCAAGGAGTTTCTATATTAATTAACCAATGAAATCAACAGATTGATACATGACACTCCTACATCAGCCCAGCACTCACCCAGCTTTTTTTATGGGTTCTTCATTAGTAATTGTTCTCTTCCTGTGGCTAGCCATCTCATCAGCCCCAAAATGGATTTTGTTTCCAAGTGTTTGTACCTGTATGAGTGCCTGTAGATGCCAGTAGCTTTGGATCCCTGGAGCTGCAGTTACAGGTTGCCTAGCACGTGTTGGAACTGAGCTCAGGTCTTACCTGTGCGATAGCAATATGCACTCTTTGCTGCTGAGCCACCTATTTTCAAGTCAGCCATTGCTCAAATTATAGTTCCTGAAGAGAAACAGGGAGAGGAAGAACTATTTGTTGTTCTTAGGATCTCTGTGAGTTTGAGGCCATCCTGGTCTACAGAGTGAGTTCCAGGATCGGCTACAAAACTACAGAGAAGAAAAAAATCTTTTAGAGCCGGGCAATGGTGGCGCACGCCTTTAATCCCAGCACTTGGGAGGCAGAGGCAGG
>NW_004949189.1:310752-319990 GCF_000317375.1 Microtus ochrogaster
AGAGAAACCCTGTCTCGAAAAAGCAAAACAACAACAAAAGAAGAATCTAGAAAGTTCTTGATATTGCCCAACTTAGTTAAGAGCAAGTGTTAAAGGTCTAAATTCTTCTGTATTCTAGGATGGCCCAGCCACTGTTCTTACTTCGGTGAAAAAGAAAGTAAAGAATGTGGGGATCTTCCTAAAGGTGAGAAAGCCCTACCTAAATGGTTGTTAGAGGAATCTGAGGGTAACAGAAGAGTTAAGCAGCCTCAGCTTTTCAAAAAGCAGTAAATGGTATTTGTATTATACCTTGTTCAACAGAATGAGGATGAAGAAGAGGAGGAAGAAGAGAAAGATGAGGCAGAGGACCTTCTGGGAAGAGGTTCTAGGGCAGCGTTACTGACAGAAAGAACACGGGTAAGTTTACCGTTTTAGATCACAGGGGCCATGGAGTAGGATATGCCAATGCACCTCTGTGATCCCAACACTAAGCAGGCTGAGGCGAGAGAATCCCCAAGTTAGTTCCTGCTAGGGCCGCATAGACGGTGCAGGCCAACCATGGAGGCATTAGGAGACTGACAGAAACTGTCGTACGTGTGCTCCACGTGTCCCGGTGAATTGATTCTCACTTTCCTAGAATGAAATGACTGCAGAAGAGAAGCGGAGAGCACATCAGAAGGAACTGGCAGCCCAGCTCAATGAGGAAGCCAAGAGGAGGCTGACGGAGCAGAAGGGAGAGCAGCAGATTCAGAAGTAGGCGTCCATGTGGAGGAGGCTGTTGTCTAAAGATACGTAACTGCCGAGGTTTCTCAATTACCTTTTGTTTTGTTTCTTTAACCCCACTCCAGAGCTCGTAAATCTAATGTATCCTACAAAAACCCATCTCTGATGCCTAAGGAACCACATATTCGAGAAATGAAGATCTATATTGATAAGAAATATGAGACTGTGATAATGCCCGTCTTTGGCATTGCCACACCCTTCCATATTGCCACAATCAAGGTACCAGTACTCCCTGGCCAGGTGTCCTCATTGTATTTTCTTTAATACTCTCTCCTCCGCTCTCCTCCTATTCTGAACATCCACCCTACACTCCGCTGCTGCCTTCCTGCCTCCTTTGTCTCCTGCTCTTGGTGCCCCCCCCACACTTCTAGTTTTCACTTTGTAGGAAATTAAATTAGTCCAGAAAGATGATTTTCCAGTTATTTGGTTTCTTATTTTGTGTTTCATATGTTTGAGTATGTTTGTGTGGGGGCATATAGGTGCATGTGCCATAGGTCAGTGTCCAGTGTCTTAACCCAGGCTCTCTCTACCACTGAGCCCTGACTGAACAATTGGCTAAAGTGACTGACTGTCCACCAAACTCTGGGAATTCACCAGGTCTCTGCCTGCCTTTAGCCCTAGGATTATAGATATGCATACCAAACTTGGGTTTTGTGTGGATGCTGGGCATGCAAACCTGGGTCCTCCTGTTTTTGCAGCAAGCACTTTACCACCTGAGCCGTCTCCTATAGCCTCTATAGTTTATGTCTCTGAATTTGTAGTCATTAATTAACCTTAAAATGTGTTCCTGTCATAAGGTATTTTATAATTATGTTATTATTCATTTATTTATCTGTTTTTGAGAGGCAGTCACTTGATCATGTGACAAACAGTGCTGAATGTGTCTGTCTTGATTTTGGTTCCGTTTCATAGGTTTGACTCAAGCACCAAAATGCAGACTTTTTCTTCTGCAGCTAAGAATTGAACTAGGACCGTGTGCACTATAGATAAATGCTCGGCCTCCGGGCTTCATTCTATAGTCTAATAACAAACCTAACTTTTCTCTCTTTCTTTGAACAGAACATAAGTATGTCTGTGGAGGGAGATTACACTTACTTGCGAATCAACTTTTATTGTCCAGGCAGTGCTCTTGGCAGGAATGAAGGCAACATCTTTCCCAACCCTGAAGCCACTTTCGTCAAGGAAATGTGAGTTCCCGGGAAACAAGGATTACACTGCTGACTTTGTGATGTTTTAAGTATGGATCCTAGCTTAGAATCATCATAAGGCAATTTTATATTCACAGTACACATTTTGCAATAGAATTCTCAGGTTAAAAAGAAAATGTGTGTGGGCCAACTATGGTGACACACAGTACAGTTTGAAGCTCACATTCAAGAGGCTGAGGCAGAAAATTCACAAGTTCAGGACCATCCTGGGCTACAGAGTGAATTCCAAACAACCCTGAACTATAGTGAAACCCATCTCAGAAAAAACAAAGTGTGTGCTACATTAGGTTCTTCCTTCATGGAGTGGGATGGAATATTGGGAGATACTGTGTCAGGTTTGAAAAAATACAAGTGTGATTTCCCTACTCCAGTGGATTAGCTGTTAATACTTTCCATTTTAAAGACAAGTTTTTTTGTTTGTTTGTTCTCTGATTTCTGACCATTCCCATATTTGGTGGTAGTTGTTTTTCTTTTTGGGGGGAGGGAGAGGGGGGTTTCGAGAAGGGTTTCTCTGTAGCTTTGGAGCCTGACCTTGGCCTTGAACTCAGAGATCTAGGATTAATCTCAGAGTGCTAGGATTAATGGTGTGCTGCACCACCACCGGGCAGTAGTTGTTTTTCTTACAGAAACATTAAACTGTCTAGGCAGGGTAGCACTTGTTGGGGGTGGAGGGTATACAACAGGTAGATCAGGAATTCAAGGCCAGCTTGGAGTATATGAAAATGTCTTTTAAAAGATAGTCTTGGAGAGAGAGAATCGGTAAAAATGATTGTCGTGCAAGCTTAAAGACCTAGGCTTAGATCCCCAGAACCCACATATTAAAAAATAAAATAATGAAGTGCAGCAGATCGCGTCTGTAGTCCCAGGTGAAGACAGGGGCCCCGATCTTGCTAACCAGCCCATCTGTACAGGTCTGTGAAAGAACCTCTCAATAAAAGGGCAGAGAGTGATTAAGAAAGACAGTGTTGACCTCTGACCTCCACACAGCACACACATCAGCACATAAACACAGTAGAAAGATTAACCCACTTATAAGTTACAGTAATAGATCAGGTTGCTAGCCTAATATCTATCAAATTTTCCTTCTTCGATAGTACATACCGAGCTTCAAATATGAAAGCACCTGGAGAACAAACCGTACCAGCCTTAAATCTTCAGAATGCTTTCCGAATTATAAAAGAGGTACAGAAACGTTACAAGACCCGAGAAGCTGAAGAGAAAGAAAAAGAGGTGAGTCTGAACACAGACAAGGCTTCATGCGGGTGCTGGTGTTTGTGTGAGGATCCACGCGCATTCACGTGCTGTTTGTCACGCACAGGGCATTGTGAAACAAGACTCCCTCGTGATCAATCTAAACCGCAGTAACCCAAAGCTGAAGGACCTGTACATCCGCCCCAACATTGCTCAGAAAAGAATGCAAGGCTCGCTGGAGGCCCACGTCAATGGTACGTGTGCCTGGATTGTCGCTTCCTCTATTACAAGAAGACACACAGAGTGCCAACTTGATAGTTCTGCTTCCTCTGCTCTTGTTGAGCTGAGCTGAACAGAGAGATGCACTTTCTTTGGCCTGACCTAAGACTATTTGACAGTTGGTGACCTTGTCATTTGCCCAGGTTTCCGCTTCACGTCTGTTCGAGGAGATAAGGTGGATATTCTGTACAATAACATTAAGCACGCTTTGTTCCAGCCCTGTGATGGAGAGATGATTATTGTCTTGCACTTTCACCTCAAGGTACATTCTTCACCTAAGCTAGCTGTGATTAATGCTCTCAACAAAAACTTAAGTTTTTCATTTATTACATAAAATCATAACTGGGCAAAGGAGATACATGCCTTTAATTCCAGTACTTGGGAGGCAGAGGCAGGTAGATCTTTATGAGCCTGAGGCCAGTCTGCTGGTCTACAAAACAAGTTCCAGGACAGGTACATCAAGGACTATTACACAGAGAAACTCCCCCCTCCCCCCCCAAAAAAAATAAAAGATTTTAATAATATGTTTATAAATTACTGTGGCCCAGTGACTTAGTCTTAGTACTTTGACCAGTTACAAGTTTCTGTAGTTACTACTGCACACTGCAAAAAAAAGCTTCTCTGACCAAAGATGAGTTGAAAGCAGAACTAATCTATAGGGATTGGTGTAACTACTTAGAAGATAATTTGATGTGTGTATCTTACCCATTTAGCAAAACAACAGCTGTAGTTTCCCCACTGGGACCTATGACTTCCCCACCTCATGGCATTTGACTAGGTTTTCAGTAACACATATGAATTCCCTCCTGTAGGTGAGCCCCTATTATAATCAGGTAGTTGTTTACCCCATAACAGGCTTGCCACTATTCCACACTCAGGAAGCAGAGACAGGCAGATCTCTGAGTTCGAAGCCAGCCTGGTTTATAAGAGCTAGTTCCAGGACAAGCTCCAAAGCAATAGAGAAACCCTGTCACTTGTCATCAGACAAGATTCTGCCTCTGCCTTCTGAGTGCTGGGATTAAAGGTGTGCTCCTCCATGCCCAACTGCGTTTTGTTTCTTAAAGCGTCTTGTCTCTTTTGGGGGAAGTGGTTTTCAATACAGTGTTTCTCTGTAGCTTAGAAGTCTATCCTAGAACCCACTCTATAGACTCACAGAGATCCGCCTGTCTTTGCCTCCTGAGTCCTGGGATTGAGGTCGTGCACCACCGGGTTTGCATTTTATCTTTTTGTAGGTTGGATGACCTAAGTCTTCTCATTTTCCTCTTCTCTCTGGTTTATCATTAGAATGCTATTATGTTTGGGAAGAAACGACACACAGATGTACAGTTCTACACAGAAGTTGGAGAGATCACTACAGATTTGGGGAAACATCAACATATGCATGACCGAGATGACCTCTATGCTGAGCAGGTCTGAGAAATTCAGAACCCTATTTGCAGAGTAGTAGAGAAGGGTTAAGTATGAGCTGAGGGTTATAGCTTATGTTCCTAAGTAGGTACCAAATAGCTTCAGTATCTGCTCTGGTGGTTCAGCGTAATGACTTATGAGTTAGACATAGCTTAGAGAGTCACCTTTATGGTTTATGGTATGAGCCTTAAATAAGATAAAGTGTCAGAAATTTAAAATAAGTGTCAGAAAATTGAAACTATAAAAGAATTTGTAAGTTTTTGAGGGGAAATACTATTCACAAGTCATATGATAACTGAATAAATCTCTTTTCCTCTACAGATGGAACGAGAAATGAGACACAAACTGAAAACAGCCTTTAAAAATTTTATTGAAAAAGTCGAAGCTCTAACAAAGGAGGAACTTGAGTTTGAAGTGCCATTCAGGGACCTGGGGTAATGCACTTTCTCTCCGGTAATTTAATATCACAGAGACTCATTCACCTTTGAGACAACAACCCAAAACTGCCAGGAGGACCGGATGCCTCTGGCACCTGCACTCACACGCACACACTCACATGCAGGCACACATGTATAAAAGATAGATACAAATATTTTTAATATCCTAAGAGTTTCCGTGAGTGATTTCCGTGGGAGCTGTTTGGCTGAGAGAAGGGGAGATGCTTGTGTGGTGTCAGTAGCAGTCTCTGGTGGAGTAAGTGGACGGTTTGCTTTCCTGCTCTCTTTCAGATTCAATGGGGCTCCCTACAGGAGTACCTGTCTCCTGCAGCCCACTAGTAGTGCACTGGTGAATGCTACAGAGTGGGTGAGTATTCGTGCATCCTTTCACGTGTGCGTGCCTGGTGCTCTCAGAAACCAGAAGAGCAGTTTAAGACCATTGTTAGACACTGTGTGGGTTCTGGGAATTGAACCCCAGTTCTCTGGAATAGTAGCCAGTACACTTAACCACTGAGCAATCTCTCCAGTCCCCCTTACTGTTACTTTTAGTTTTCTGGTCTTTTCCTTTTCACTTTTCTTCCTACCCCACTGTTCAGAGATTAAACCCATAGTCTGTGCTTGCTGAGGACATGCTATACTACTAAGTAACACCCACATCCTTCCTGCTTACTCTTAGTAACACAGTTGTTAGAAAGGGGACAGAGCTGGGCAGTGGTTTACATGGTAGTGATACAGTCCTTGTGAAGGGTTTACATGGTAATGACGCAGTCTTGGAGGAAGGATCTACATGGTAGTGATGGCAGTCTTAGGGGAAGGGTTTAACATGGTAGTGATGCGGTCTTAGGGGAAGGGTTTACGTGGTAGTGATGCAGTCTTGGAGGAAGGGTTTACATGGTAGTGATGCGGTCTTGGGGGAAGGGTTTACGAGGTAGTGATGCGGTCTTGGGGGAAGGGTTTACGTGGTAGTGATGCGGTCTTAGTGGTAGGGTTTACATGGTAGTGATGCGGTCTTAGGGGAAGGGTTTACCTAATAGTGACACGGTCCTTGTTTTAACAGCCACCCTTTGTGGTGACACTGGATGAAGTGGAGCTGATCCATTTTGAGAGGGTGCAGTTTCACCTAAAGAACTTTGATATGGTGATTGTCTACAAAGATTACAGCAAGAAAGTCACAATGATCAATGCCATTCCTGTCGCCTCTCTAGACCCCATCAAAGAGTGGCTGAAGTAAGTAAACCTGTCTGTTACACCATGGTGTGTGCCTATAGTCCCAGCTACTCAGGTGCCTGAGTCCAGAAATGGCATTCAGCCCAAGTAATAATATGAGAATCTTGTCTCTGGTTTTTTTTATTCATTCATTTTATAAGTATATGGATTGGGTGTATATAATATACACCCTCTCCTCCCTTTAATCACCTCCGTTCAGCCTGGCGGTGGTGGCGCACGCCTTTAATCCCAGCACTTGGGAGGCAGAGGCAGGTGGATATCTGTGAGTTCGAGACCAGCCTGGTCTACAGAGCTAGTTCCAGGACAGGCTCCAAAGCCACAGAGAAACCAAAAAAAAAAAAAAAAAAAAAAAAAAAAAAATCACCTCCGTTCACCTAAACATTTGATGTCTACTTTGACTTAATCTATAGCTGCTTGAATTTATGTGACTATAAATCTAGGAACCCTAAATGAGAGAAAACATACAGTCCTCACTTTCAAATTTATGTATATCAGGTCCTTATCCGCTTAGACACCTGGGTTGGTTCCTGTGAAAGGGGCTACAGTACCTCTGTGATGTGTTGACTTGGACTGCAGAGATGGACCAGATTTCTAGTCTTGAGAAACCTTCATACTGGTTACCACAGAGTGTGGTGTGAGGATTCTCTTGTCCACACCCACACTGTCACTTGATTCTTTCTTGGTGACTTATATCATATTTTCATTAACAATTGTATTTCTTGTGAATCTGTGTGCCTTTGTTATATGTAAATGCCGTGTGTATGTAAAAACCCATGAGAGCCAAAAGACTAGGTTGGGAAACTGAACCAGGGTCCTTTACAAGAACAGTAAGCCATCCCCCCGGCCCAAAATGTTGTACGTTTATTTGTTGGCAGGGAATGCAGCATCATGCCACAACTCAGTGTGGAGTCGGTTCTTTCTTTCTGCCATACAGGTCCAGGGGCTCAGATGCAGGTCCCTCCCCGATGAGTCTTGTTGCTGAGATTTTGTTGTTCTTCTCTTGAGACAGTCTCGTGAAGCCAAGGCTGGTCTCGACTCGTTATGTAGCACCTAGGATAATTTTGAACTTCTTCTAATCCTGTTCTGCCTCCTGAGTGCTGGGTTTGCCGATGTGTGCTTGCACACAGTTGATGCCGTTTTGGAGGTCAAACCTAGGGCCTTGTGGGTGCTAAGGGAAGCACACTACAATCAGGCTCCATCCTTAGGCTCCTATCTGTGGGTTAACCCATTCATTATTGGTTTGTTTCGTTTCTTGTTAGGTTTTAAGTTCCTTGTATTTATTTCATTTTTATGTATGGATGTTTTGCCTACATGTATGACTGTGCACTACTTGAATGCCTGGCGCCATGGAAACCAGAAGATGCCATCTTATCCCTTAGAACTGGCGTTACATATGAGTGCTGGGGACCATACCCAGCTCCTCTAGACATTAATCCTGTGTCGGATATCGGCAAAGATTTTCCTCTCGTTGTAAGCTAGCTTCACTCAATTAACTTCCTGTACAGCTTTTTAATTTTATGAGGTCTCATTTGGCATTTGCTTTTTAAGACACGGTTTCTCTGTGTAGACCAGGCTGGCCTCGAACTCACAGAGATCCATCTGCCACTGCCTCCTAAGTGCTGGGATTAAAGGCATGTGCCACCACCGCCCGGCATGAATATTCTTTTTATAACACCTTTTTGTTAAATGAAGAGACACTTTTCCTCTGTGTGTATTTTTGCCATCTTCGTCAAAAATCATTTGGTTATCACTGTGTATGGATTTTCTTTTCTGCTCCTTTGATCTGTGTCTGTTCTGTGTGATTACAATGCTGTTTTTGTCACTGTGGCTGTAAGCGAATTTACACTTTCTTGTTAAGATTGCTTTGGGTATCTGAGATCATATGTACTTTCAAATGAATTTTAAGTTTTTTCTTCATTTGTTTTACGTTTTGTGAAAAAATGCATTGGAATTTTGACTGGGATTGTATTGAATCTGTAGTAGATGTCCATTTTCACACCTGGTGAGGATGGGAGTGTTGGTCTGGATTTGTTTGTTTGTTTTTGTGTTTGTGCTTTATTTATTTATTTGTTTATTTTGGAGGCAGGGTTTCTCGGTATAGTTCTGACTGTCCTTGGAACTCACTCCATAGACAAGGCTGGCATTAAACTTGCCTCTTGCCTCTTGCTCTTGCCTCTTCCTCCCAAGTGCTGGGATGAAAAGTGGGTGCCCCCACTATCTGGTTTGATTGACTTTATAATGCTTGATATTTTTTTTTATTCCTGTCTCAATATCCTATTGTATTTCCTTATCTGTGGCTTCAAAGATGTGTTTATTTTCTCTTCAGTTTGAAGGATTCCTTCTGATAGCCAATTTCAGTGTGGTTTCTTCATTGTTTCTCTCTATGTAATTCCTCTTTTATTTAACTTTATTTTATGTGCACTGGTGTGAAGGTATCAGTTCCCCTGGAACAGGAGTTACAGATAGTTGTGAGTTGTCAGGTGGGTGCTGGGAATTGAACCAGGTGCTCTGGAAGAACAGTCAGTGTTCCAGCAGCTGAGCCATCTCTCTAGCCCCATGGCTTATATTTTCATAGCTTATATTCTCTTATTTGCTTCAGCAGTGGTGTTCTCTTGGAATTTGTCTAGGAGTTTGTGTGGATTTTGCTTTCTCGGTTCTTTTCTGAAATTTCATCTAATCCGTCCCTACAGGTCGAAGATTTTGGGAGGAGTAATGTCACCCTGCTTT
>NW_004949189.1:320090-332986 GCF_000317375.1 Microtus ochrogaster
TTTATCACTTTTACCTGTCTTTTTTTTTTTTTTTTATCACTTTTACCTGTCTGGTCATTGGTTGGATTTGATTTTTTTTTTTTTTAACCTAACTACCTTTCTTGTTTCAAGTTTTGCAGTCTTGTTTTCCCCAGCTGGACTGGTAGCCAAGTCACCAGGCATGATCTCCAGTCTTACCTTGCTTTGAAAATATTGTCTGCAGAATTAATCACTAACAAAGGGCAATCTATAATGAACATATAGTAATGGAGTATACCTGGTGCATTAGTTACTTTGGATGCAAATGGGAAGACAAAAACCAACCTCAGTAACACTAGTGACTAGTCTGTGTTTCCAGAAAAAGAAGGGCAATGCATCTAGCAAAGGGAATGGGAAGGGTGGTGAAGGGTCAGGGAGGCTGACATCATACAGTCAATTGACAGAGGTTCCTAAAACCTGCCCGCAAAGAACAACAGGAGAGAGAGCATGGGGTGTAGAATATGAAAGCAATCTACTGTTTCTTGATTTCCTGTATTCTGCCTTGAGTTGCCCCAGGTAGAGAACTGAGATAGATTTTGAAACAAAACTTTGTTTTCATCTTTCAAAGAACTAAACTACATTCTTGCTGATCTCTTCCATTGTCTAGAAACTGTTCTTCCATTTGGCTTTCTAGTTGTTTCAGTGTGGAAAGGACTGTACTCCCTGCTTACCTTACCACTAAGAGTAAAGGAGGGTCTAATGGTTCATCAGATAGGAGCGCTTGCAGAGGACCCAGGTTAATTATAAAGATTTAAAAGTAGAGATCTTAATGTAGGTAGCGCTGCATAAAGCAGATTCTTTAGTAGGTCTCAGGCAGGACATTTGCTAGGGTTATTTTTATCCTTACTGTAGTCACTTTTTCTGCTTCCATGTATGTGCAACTCACGTGTGCATGGTGCCTGTGGAGCTTGGAAGAGGGAATCTGGTCCCCTGGAACTAGAGTTGTAGGTGGTTGTGAGCCATCAAGTGGGTAATAGTCGCTAAGCGTGGATCCTCTGCAAGAGCTCGTAACTGCTGGGCCCTCTCTCTGGACCTCCTTTCTCAGTCATCCACTCTCCATAGCAGTCCACAAAACAAGTTAGTAAATAGTCATTTAAGCTCCTTAGATATTGAAAACAATTTACACACTTAGAAAGATATGCCTATCCTCAGATAGGAAAACAGGGCAGTGTTGTGGGACAGACCCGGTGGTCAAAGAACCGACTCATTGGTGCTGAGGAAGGAGAAGGATGAACTCAGAATTGTGAGGAACAAGCATGTGTGGGCTGGAATCTTTTTCTGCCGTGAGGGTCAGTGCTCTGGGAATTCATGCCTTTACCTTGACAGAAAATAGAGTTTGATTCTGATTTTGTAACGTTGTTTTAGTTCCTGTGACCTGAAGTACACAGAAGGAGTACAATCCCTCAACTGGACTAAAATCATGAAGACCATTGTTGATGATCCTGAGGGCTTCTTTGAACAAGGTGGCTGGTCTTTCCTGGAACCTGAGGGTGAGGTGCGTGAGTGTGGGGTTTCTTTTTTAGTTTGGTATGCAGGGTTGCCTAATGCCATCTAGAGGTAGGGCTAAAGGGCCTGACCAGCACAACATGGTATTGTTTCTTTAAGTAAACGATGAAGTCATTGGGCATTGGTAGTCACTAGCCACATTGCTTTAATTTATAAAATTATTCCTCACAAAGTTTCTTAGTGTTTGGAGGAGATGGGATTGACGTTTATTTCAAAAAGTACTTCAAAAAAAAATTGTCCTCCTGAGGCTGAAGAGATAACTCAGCAGTTAAGAGCACTGCCTACTCCCCCAGAGGACCCGAGTTAAATCCTAGCACCTACATGGTAGCCGACAGCCATCCAACTCTAGTTCTAGAGGATTTGAAGCCCTCTTCTGTCTCCACAGCATTGCCACACACGGTTTGTAGGCATACATGCAGGTAAATTCTCATACATATAAAATTTAAAAAAAAAAATAGAATCTTGAAAAAAATAAATAGCCCCCAACTGTGGTGATGCACACCTTTAATGTCTGCACTCAGGACTAGCCTTGTCTACATAGCAACTGTGGTGATGCACACCTTTAATTTCTGCACTCAGAAGCAAGGAGGTGTCTGAATTCGAGACTAGCCTAGTCTATATAGCAAGTACCGGGTAAGGGCTACACAGTGAGACCATGTCTCAAAGATAAATTCTTATTTTTAGTTAAAAACCTACTTTAAATAGAGCTCCTACTTTGGCATAGTGCTTTAATACAAAGTGTGTTTCTGTCATTAATTTCTACAGATAAAAACAGAGGAATTGGCTGTTTGAGAATCTAATAAGTGTACTTTAATGAATAATTTTAAGACAGATACTTTATTTCTTGGTCATTTGGCTCTCTTTTTATATAGAAAATGCTAGTGGACTGAGTATATTAAGTTACTTTGTTAATAAGACGAATATGAGAGAAGTAGTAAATGAGACTTATGCTTTCTGTGCTTCACCAGGGGAGTGACGCTGAGGATGGGGATTCGGAGTCTGAGATTGAAGATGAGACTTTTAATCCTTCTGAGGATGACTATGAAGAGGAAGAAGAGGACAGTGATGAAGATTACTCGTCAGAGGCAGAAGAATCAGGTTAGAGAGTATTTGTTGGACTATAGAAATGACTCAGTGTTTGGAGCAACACTCGCTCTTACACGTCCTGAGCTTGGATCCTCTGCATGCGCATAAAGCCAGTCATAGCACTAGGGAATGAGAGAGTCGGGCGCAGAGGTGAGAACCGTGGGAAGGAAAGAAAGAGGAGTTTCAGGCCCACTGAGAGGCCCCAATGGAAGGCAGTAAGGTAAAGGAGAGGGCATTAAACATCCTCCTCCGGCCTCCACACGCACAGGAGACATCAGTTTTAAAGGAGAAGACACCTATCATGGCTTCCTCATCTGATATCATTCCTAGAGATTGCTTTTAGAAAAGGAAAATATTCAACATTCTATTGTATTTCTGCATGAGTAATATGCACTCAATATTTTTCCAGACTATTCCAAGGAATCTCTGGGCAGTGAAGAAGAAAGTGGGAAGGACTGGGATGAGCTAGAAGAAGAAGCTCGAAAAGGTAATTTTAAAATTTGTTGTTTTGGGTGACTTACTCATTTAATTTATGTACCAATGCTTGGCACTATTCTTTGTTCTGAGATGTTAATGTTAAAAGCCCATGAGGATTGGGAAGATCACTATAGAATTGTTAGGGAGACGGCTCAGTGGGAAACGTGGTTGCGTTGAGGCTTAGGAACTTGAGTGTGGGCCCCCAGAATCCTTATATAAAATTTAGACACATCAGTGTGTGCCTGTGATCCCAGTGCTGGGGAGGCAAAGATCCTTGGGCCTTTGTTGGCTGGCCTGTCTACGCCAGGTTCAGTCCCAGACCCTGTCTCCTAAGGTGGAGAGCAGTGGAGGGAGACAGCTAATGTCAGCCTCTGCCCTGCGTGCTTCCCCAAACACGGGCACACAGAATACACATGCATACATATGAGAACAGGTGGAACTTGGCCAGAGGAGAGGTGGGCTTGACTCCATCTCTGTAATCTTCTCACTGCGCACAGCAGAGAGTTACGGTTAAGAATATTGTCTAGTTGGTGCTGGTACACAAGTTATTAAAAGTTAAAATGAATGTGTTAGCAGTGTGGTAAGTGCTTTGGGTGGTAGCCTTTTGAATTCTCCTTGTAAATAAGCTCAGGCTCTGAAAGATTAAGCACTTGTCTGGATCCTGTAACTAGTGCTGACCGGATGGAGAGCCACACTCGGGGTGACAGGCTGGCTCGTGCTATCCATTGATAGTATGTGTCTTAAGCTAATGAATCATTCTGCCTTCTGCTTAGCGGACCGTGAAAGCCGTTATGAGGAGGAAGAAGAACAGAGTCGAAGTATGAGCCGGAAGAGGAAGGCATCTGTACATAGTTCAGGCCGTGGCTCAAACCGTGGTTCCAGACACAGCTCTGCACCCCCCAAGAAGAAGAGAAAGTAATATGAACCTTGGTCCTCTGCTCCATTCTCTCTGCAGACAACTCCTAACAATCCGACATGACATAGAAACTGTTTCTCCTTTTGGTTTCGTTGAAGTTTTGCCGTTTGTGTTTATGGGTTTAGGGGCCATTTGTGTGGACCAAGCTACTCGGGGAATTCCAGGCCCACCAGGACATGTGCCAGTGGCCCCGTTCAGATGCCTGGCGAGGGAGGCGATGTTGAAGGGCAGGAGGCTCCTCCCACCCTTGATACCGTTTGTTTTCTTCTGACAACCTATCTTTGGTGTTTCAAAGCTGAATTACCAAGACAGCGGTATAAGCTGACCATTAACTATTTCTACTATGGTTCTTTTTCTTTGCATTTTTATTTTTTCATGGCTTTTTGAGACAGTCTTGTTATGTAGCTGTGGCTGACCTTGAAGTCACTGTAAACCAGGCTGGCCTCAAACTTGTAATCCTCTTGCTCTGCCTCCCAAGTGCTGGGATTGCAGGCCTGAGCCGCCGTCCTTAGCTGAAGCATGGTTCTGGCCCCGCAGGTTCAGTCCTCCTCTTGTCCCTTTTAAGTTCCAGATCTGAAGTTCTCAAGAAAGGTTCTTGGGCTTTGCTAATGATGTGATATACACAGCTGAGCTAACGGCAGAGCGGGTTGACGGCTGGCCTTAAGTTTTCCTGGTTTCTTGCTTCACGCGTATTTTGAGGCATTTCTGCTGCCTTGGAAGACATGAGTACTGGCGCTCCATGGCTGGGTTATCTCCTTCCAGTGCTGGAAGGCACAGTTACCACTGTCTCCTGCCACAGCTAAAGAAGAATGGTCATGCCTCGGCCTGCAGGTGAGGGAGTCAACACAGTCATGTTTTGGCATAAAGTATCTTGACAAGAAGAGAACAGGAAGGAGGCCACAGCACAAGGCTGGACTCTGCTGCTCCTGCCTTTCCTTTCTCCGCAGCGTTTTATGTTGGTCACTTGTGATGATCAGCTTTGAAGCACTGGGGGACTTTATCTTGCCGTCCTCCCTGCAGGTTCTCTGCGTCCACCTGTCCCACTTGGCCTCCTCTTCTGTGACTCTTAAGAGAAGGGGCTTCTCAGATTTTATGTTTGTTTGTTTTCTCTCCTTAGCAGTAGGACTTGATATTTTGAATTTTGGAAGAACTAAAAGATAAATAAAACGGGATTTTTGTTTTGTTTTGTTTTTTGTAAATTTGTCTTTTATGGCAATTTCTTTGCAGTTCCTGAAATCAAGTTTTGCGTACTAGAATGTTAAGATGTTAAAACAAAATGCCTTTATCCAACTAGTACTATAAAAGTTCACTGGTGGTTGTGAGCCTTGCCATTAGTTTGAGAAACAGACAGCAGATAGCACAGGAGACCAGATTTGTGGCATAGCATGTGACTTTATAGGAGATTCCCTCAAATCTTAGAGTGGAGTAGTTCTTTCATGAAAACAAATCTTCAGTCATTTCCTTGTAAATGCTATGGAGGGCAGCAGCTGCACGAAGGGAAACCTTCAGCCTTCCGATTTGGATGGCCTGGTCTCCAGGGCTCACAACTGTGGAGAAGGATAGAGACGTAAGGCAGCAACCGTGTTCCGTTTACACTCTTTTGTTTGAGACAAGGTCTCTAGCCCTGGCTGTACAGACCAGGCTGACTTCAAGTTTAGAGACCGTGCCCTTGCACCTGTAGATTAAAGGTCTATACCGTCACACCCGTTCAGTTATACACTTCCACATATACCTGCTGTTTGTCACATGCAGTGGTGCCCCCTTTCATAAGAAAGTGAAGCCAGAGTAGAGAAGAAAGGGTTTTTAGGACCGGACAGATGGCTCAGTGGGTGAAGATCCCCAGAACCTACAGAGTGGAAGGCAAGAAACTGAGCCCTACAGATTGTCCCCTGACATTCACACATGTGTACACATGCATAATAAATGTTGGGTTTTTGTTGTTTTTTTTTAAGACCAGCTTTTTTTCTCCACTTCTGGGGATTGAGTCCAAACAAGCATAGACATGGTCCAGAATTAAATACATACAGCTGTTAAGGAAGGGCTTCACAGCAGCTAATGTCAGCAGGTTAGCAGAGTTACACGAGTAGGTTATTTTCTCTGAATAAATGGAACTAAGAAGTATAAAATTTTACTACTTACTCTTTAGTTCTTGCTCTAGGATATCGCTTCCAGATTGAAGTACCTGCCACAGTTCAAGGTACGCATAGCCTACATCTTGACATTCATTCTTTTCATCCAGAGGATCACTTACCACTGTAAACTTTAAACTGAAAGTAAATAAAAAGGAGCACGGTTATGACATGTAATCGCACTGCAGAGTTAGAGGCGGTTGGATCTCTGAGGTCAAGGGCAGCCAGGGCGACAAAGTGAACCCCTCACCCCCAAAAGTAATCATGGAGTTTGGAGAGGCGGCTAAGGGAATATGAATACTGGCTACTCTCCCCGAGGACACAGGTTTGACTACCAGCACCCACCTGGTGGCTCACATCGTTTATCACTACTGTGGCAGCCTCTGTGGGCACGCCACGTGGTACAAACATGGCAGGCAAACACCCATACAAGTTGAATAAAAATGGAAAAGTAATCACAAATAAGTAGTGTTTTCCCTGAATCTGAATCCCATCCCCTTCCTCCATTTCCTAAGGAGCCAAGAGTCAGGAATCAGTTTTGGGAAGGGTTAGGAGCCTGTGGAAATGAGGACACCATGTGTATCCTGGAGATTGAACTCAAGCCATTAGATTTGGAAGCAAGCTCTTTTACCTATTAATCTGTCTCAGCCTTTTTGAGACAATCTCATGTAGCTCAGGCTGGCCTGCAACTCGCTACATAGCTGAGATTGGCCTCCTGCCTCCACTTCCTAAATGCTATGACTGCAGTATGTGCCAACCCTCCTGACTCGTTAACCTTTGAAAAGCAAAGTGTTGTTAGTTCTGAAAGACCACATCCCCTAGATGGAGCAGAGCGGCACGGACCCCTACAGTGAGCCTCAGCTCTGTGAAAGAGTCCCTGTGTCTACAGAAAGCCAGCTTGAGACAAGACTACTGTGGAAAGTCTGTCACTCTTGAAAGGGCAATGGAGCAACACTGTAAAGACCACAGATTCAAAGCCAGCTCTGACAAAGAGGTGCAAACATCAAAGGCAAAGTCAGCTGAAGCCACACGGAGCAGAAGGAAAACAATGAAGGAAGAAGTGGACAGAAAGACAAAACACCCATGTACATGAGTATAAGTTTTATAAAATTTTGTTTTTGTGAACCATATGCATAGTGCCTGCAAGAAGCCAGAAGAGGGTTTTAGATGCCCTGAATGAAATTACAGATAGTTGTGAACTGTCGTGTGAGTACTAGGGGCCAAACCTGGGTCCTCTGAAAGGGCAACCAGTGTTGCTGCTGAGCCATCACTCCACCTCACACATACAATTTTTATTTTTTAAGAACTTTATTTAACTTTATTTTATGGACATTGGTATAATGATGTCAGATTCTCTGGAACTGGAGTTACAGACAGCTACGAGCTGCCATGTTGGTGCTGGGAATTGAACCCAGGTCCTCTGGAAGAGTAGTCAGTTCTCTTAACCACTGAGCCATCTCGACAGCTCCCACATACAATTTTTGAAGTATTTTAAAATATAAGTATAAACCAGGTGGTAGTGGTGTTTCATGCCTTGAATCCCAGCACTTGAGATAGGTGGATCTGTGAGTTTGAGGCCAGAAAGAAATCCAAATGATCTGTCTGCCCAGTGTAGGACACTATCGAGATTCATACTGTTGCAGTTACCCACGTACAAGTCCCTTCCACCAGTGAAATATGAACTGAATCTACACTGAACGGGCAGTCGGATACAAGAAGTTGACCCGAGTAGATGGGAGAGTCATCAAGAAGAAATTAAGTCTGCACTGCCAGTGTGAAGTGGCTCACCGTCCCTCTTCCGGATCTTGAGCATGCAGCATGGCAAACAGAAACTGCCTTCTGCCCTGTTGTTCCACTGGATCCAGGTCTATCACTGTATGAAAGGTAAAAGAAAAAGAACACGGGGATGAGGCTGTAGCCCAGTGGTACAGTGTTTGCCTCGTGTGCAAGGGGTCCTGCAGGTTGCCTCTGTGTCATTGCAGATAGCTAGATTTGAGCTGGCTGTGTCATAGGGTGCACTTGGGAGGCAGAGGCTGGCCAGTCTGAGTTTGAGGCCAGCCTAGTCTAAAGCGAGTTCCAGGACAGCCAGGGCTGTTACACAGAGAAATGCTGACTTGAAAAACCAAAAAGAAAATAGCTAAAATTGGAGCTGAAGAGATGACTCAGGTGAAGAGCACTGAGAGTCCAGTTCAGCTCCCAGTGCCCACTGGTGGCTAACTACTGTCTGTAACTGTCCTTCCAAGGGAATCTTCTGACCTCTGCAGGTCCTGCAGGCATGTGATGAGCAGACATACATGTGGGAAGAATACCCAGGCGTGAAATAAAAAGAAATCTAAATAAAAATTTAAAAGAAAGTAGCTAAAATCATCTCTGTGTGCATACTATCTGTGGCTGCCTGCCTCTGTGTATAGATTTATATAGAAATAGCCGGGCGGTGGTGGCACATGCCTTTAATCCCAGCACTTGGGAGGCAGAGGCAGGCAGATCTCTGTGAGTTCGAGACCAGCCTGGTCTACAAGAGCTAGTTCCAGGACAGGATCCAAAACCACAGAGAAACCCTGTCTCGAAAAACCAAGAAAAAAAAACCCCACATGGTAGTGTGTGCCTTTAATTCCAGCACTGTAGAGGCAGAGGCAGGCAGAAAATGTCAAAGGAGGGTTAACTGAAGCAAGTGAAGGTACTTAGCACTGCAAGCGTTAATATATATTCTAGAATAACAAATAATAATTGAAATAAAAATTATGACCCAATTGTGTGGGAATGAAGGACATGGATGTAGAGTTGTCTAGCTTAAAATTTTTATCTGAGATAGGAATATCTACAACTTGGAGAGATGGCTCAGAGGTTAAGAGCACTGCCTGCTCTTCCAAAGGTCCTGAGTTCAATTCCCGGCAACCACATGGTGGCTCACAACCATCTGTAAAGAGATCTGGTGCCCTCTTTCGGCCTGCAGGCATACACACAGACAGAATATTGTATACATGATAAATAAATATTAAAAAAAGGAATATCTACAACTACTATATCCTAGAATTCCAGTGGAAATACTTAGATATATGAGTAATTCTTTAAAATAGCCAAAAAAAAATTGAAGAGCCGTTACAGAGAGTTCAGTCATGGGGTAGAGGCAGGAAGAGCCATGTGCATATACTACTTTGGTAAATATGTTGACTAGGGAAATGGTTGGATTCACCTGCATCCCAACAAATGTCTGGTTGCCTCCTGTGCCCACTCACCCTTCAGGAGAGCTCACCCTTGTTAAAGTGGAAGTGAATTTCCTCTCCTGCCCTAGGTTTCCTCAGGGACACCGGAGTCTCTGTCTCTGAGAGCGGCAGATCATAGAACTTGTACTCCACGTACACCTGCTGTATGTTCTCGTCAGACATGACTTCAGCCTCTGGGCAGAAGGCCAGGGAGACAATCTCAATGCACATCTTCTCTGAGTCCTGAAATGGAAATATTGATTTCCTAAAGGTTAACACAAAGCTCTGGAAACTCGTATAGCACACTACAAGAAGCCATTTACTGACAATTCACAGGCAAAATGGCTACCAGCAGACAACTAGATGAAACTGTCACAGAGTCTATCTCCTGCTGAGTCTATCTGCTGGCTACGTCCACAGACACGGAATGAAAAAGCTGGGAGTGGTCGTTTACTGGGGAAGCCGAGGCAGGGAGATCCCGAATTCAAGACTATCTGGGGCTATGTAATAAGATCCTATCTTGGACACACACGCTAGGCTGGACATGGTGGCGCACAGCTTTAATCCCAGCACTCAAGAGGGAGAGACAGATGGATCTCTAGATTGAGGCCAGCCTGATCGACAGAGCAAGTTCCAGGACAGCCAGGGCTACACAGAGAAAATAAATGAGACACACACACACACCAAGGATAAAGAAAAGTGAAGATCTCTGAAAGGATGGATTTTTCACTTTCTCAGTGCCACCCACATCAGCATTTTCCTGTGAGTTACAACAGCCTCAGTCACTATCGCAAAGAGGAGGCCACCGGGCCCCACACAGCATCTGGTCTGCTTCAGCTCCCTTTCAAAGTCACTGCCACACCAGCCTCTTTTCACAGAGGTGTCAGAAGATTGACGTTCGTCTAGTTTCCAAAGGTATACAAGCGAGCATGAGCCCCTTGTGCAGAGTGGCAGCCAGTTAGCATCAAGCCATGGTGCCCAAGCAGCAGCCTCTACCCTGCCTATTTCCAGAAACAAGAGGAGCTTCTGAGTCTTGAGAAGAGTGCAGCGGGCACAACCCGCAGTGAGTCTGCGTCGCAGTCAAATGGACTCTTCTTCAAATGGCTTGTTTTCTTCTCAGGAACCCACACAAGGAAACCACTGACTTCTCTTTCTCTGTTTCTAACTGCCACTCTTCAAAATGGAAGAATAAGATAAGATAGATTTGAGGGGTGGCGAGGAGGCTCTGAGGTCCCAGCCGCCACATGTCCCATAGCCATCTGACTCTAGGCTCCAGGGGATCTGACTCCCACTTCAAGCCTCCAGTGGCACCAGACGTACATGTGGTACACAGACATACGTGCACACAAAACACCTTCACACATGAAATAAAAATAAATCTTAAAAAAAGGACAAAGCGACCCGGGAGAGACATCTTTGGGAGCCTTCATCTGGTGATGGATGGAGATAGAGACAGAGACCCACACTGGAACACTGGTCTGAGCTCCCAAGGTCCCAATGAGGAGCAGAAGGAGGGAGAAGATGAGCAAGGAAGTCAGGACCACGAGGGGCGCACCCACCCACGGAGACAATGGGGCTGATCTATTGGGAGCTCACCAAGGCCAGCTGGACTGTGACTGAGAAAGCATGGGATAAAACCGGACTCTCTGAACATGGCGAACAATGAGGGCTGATGAGAAGCCAAGGACAATGGCACGGGGTTTTGATCCTACGTAATGTGCTGGCTCTGTGGGAGCCTAGCCAGTTTGGTTGTTCACCTTCCTAGACATGGACGGAGGGGGGCGGACCTTGGACTTTCCACAGGACAGGGAACCCTGACTGCTCTATGGACTGGAGAGGGAGGGGGAGAGAAGCTTGGGGGAGGGGGAGAAGGGTGGGAGGAGGGGGAGAAGGGTGGGAGGAGGGGGAGGGAAATGGGAGGCTGGGAGGAGGCGGATACTTTTTTTTTTCCTTTTCTCAATAAAAAAAAAGGACAAAGCAATAAAACTAAAATGCATTAGAGAAGGACACACAGACTAGAACACAGTTGTTATTAAGATCAGCTGTGTCCACTCTGAGTTTCTCACTGTTGTGGAAAACAGTGGCTTTGAGCTCTTGCCCTGAAAGACTCCACCTGCATGGACACGTGACTGGCACCATCTGTCCAGTACTAACAATGCATGTGGCACAGACTGAGTTGTTCCTGGGCAAACTGACTCTCTAGGAACATATGTGCATACTAGAAGCATATCGGGAAACCAAGCCTGAGGATTTATCAGAAATGCCAACCTGAGCCCTGCCCGTCCTCTGACATCTAACAATCTGATGTGTATGTCGGGGGACTGACAGGTGAAGAATTCCCAGCAGACCCCAGGGCTTTCATTTAGCTCAGGTCCTGCTATGTGAGGAGGCGACCAATCCACTTAAATTGCTGCCAGCCAGTGGGGTTCACCATCTCTGCCTGTCCTTCGCCTCCTGCAGCTCAGCTCAACAGTGCAGCCACAGCACTTGTGCAGAGGACCCAGCAGGTTTGTCATCTTACAGCCACCAGTTTCTCCGCTCTGATACTTCTTGAATTTTGTTGTGGTCTCTTAACCCTTTAGAGTCTTTTTTAAGATTTGTTTATTTATTTCTGCCTGTATGTCTACCTGCAAGCCAGCAAAAGGCACCAGATCTCATTATGGTTGATTGGGAGTCACCATGTGGTTGCTGGGAATTGAACTCAGGACCTCTGGAAGAGCAGCCAGTGCTCTTAACTGCAGAGCCATCTCTCCAGCCTCACCCCTTTACAGTTTTTTGGTTTTTCGAGACAGGGTTTCTCTGTGGTTTTGGGCCTGTCCTGGAACTAGCTCTGTAGACCAGGCTGGTCTCGAACTCACAGAGATCTGCCTGCCTCTGCCCCCGAGTGCTGGGATTAAAGGCGTGCGCCACCACCGCTCGGCCCTTTACAGTTTTTAAAGTAATACATAATGTATGGTTTGAGAGTTAGTATCAATAATCAACTTATTGATCAACAATAAAAGAACTTATGCTCTCCCCACAGGGCTATCAAGGAAAGCAAGGTTATCTGGTAAGTTGCTTCTACTGAAACAACTTAATGAATTTGTTATTCAATGAATTCAGAGTTTAGTCCCAGCACTTGGGAGGCAGAGGTGGGTGGATCTCAGCGAGTTCAAGGCCAGCTTGGTCAACAAAGCAAATTGCGGGACAGTCAGGGCAACACAGAAAAACCCCCGTCTTGGAAAAACAAAACAACAACAACAACACTAACAAGGCCTCTGGTCGGGACTCTTCTGAGAAGCCTGCACCTTATTCTTTCCTTCAGTGCCTTTCTCTCTACTTCAGTAAACTTCATCAGCTTCATATTCTTTTCTGTGCTGAAGCCACTGATACTGATTTTGTCTACATAAGGTCTGTGACATAGTTCCTCAGGCTGCTGCTGCTGCTACAATAAGGGTTACACATAATTATTGAAGGCAATATTCTCCTTACTGTGCAGTCTGGCACTTCTTGTATTTCAGAAGCCTGTGTTCTTAACAACAACAAAAAAAGAGGAAGGTACTAGCTGCCAAGCCTGGCAAC
>NW_004949189.1:333362-334264 GCF_000317375.1 Microtus ochrogaster
TAGTGGCACACACTCATGTGCACACCATGAATAAATGCAACTTAAATTTTTATTTAATATTTACATATCTATCCAGTCTTGTACTCTCAAATCACTTATTTGACCTTCTTACCTTTAGCACAAAGGTCATCAGCTCCTTTTAGCCCAGGCTGGCCTTGAACTGCTTATGTAGGATTATAGGAGTAGGGTAACCTTCAACTTCTGATCCTTCTGCCTCCATCTTTCAAGTGCTAGGATCACAGGCATGAAGTACCACCAGGACTTCCTGCATCTGCCTAAGGAGTCTATCAACTAAGGTACACCTCCTGTCCCTTCCTTTCTCTTTGCATGTCTACCTCCTCTTTTCTATGGCCCTCCTCCTTCCCCTTTCCCATCTAGCTTGGAAAGCGGTGGACTTTTGTTTTGGTTTGGTTTTTTGAGGGTTGTTGTTGTTGTTTGAAATAGGTTTTATCTTTAGAGCCTGTCCTGGAAGGAACTTGCTCCACAGATCAGGCTGGTCTCAACTCACAAAGACCTGCCTGTCTCTCTGCCTCCTGAGTGCTGGAATTAAAGGCGTGCACCACCACTGCCCGGCATGTACCAGGACTTTTGAAGCTGTACTAAATGCATCTTTGCATTAGGATATGGCTACAAGCCTATGGAGGCCAGGGAGGGAGTGTGGTGGTTTGAATGAAAATGGCTTCATGAAATCAGATGCTTGACTGTTTGGTCCTCGTTTTGGGAATGTTTAGGAAGTATGGCCTTATTGGAAGAGGTGTGTCACTGGAGGTGGGTTTCGAGGTTTCAAAAGTCCACACCAGAACCAACCAATCTTGTTCTCTCTCTCTCTCTCTCTCTCTCTCTCTCTCTCTCTCTCTCTCTCTCTCTGCAACTGTGAATCAGGTGTGTGCCCTCAGTTGCTT
>NW_004949189.1:335924-349550 GCF_000317375.1 Microtus ochrogaster
GAGGAGGAGGAGGAGTCAAAAACTGCACAAACTGAAACATTTTTCTGAACCCTCCACGAAGAATCCCTTCCTTTCTTACAGTCTCCGTCTCCTCCATGAAGTCTGAAAAATAACCTCAGCCTGAGCTGGGTGTGAACAAGTTCCAGGAAAGAGAAGCATTGCACTCGGCTGGCATTTGCACCAAAATCAGAGAAGCCTGCAACACTGCAGTAGACATCACCGCATGCAGCCGCTCAGCGCTCCGTTACTCGTGACTGTCCTCTAACAGGTAATGGTCACCCCAGGTACTTACGGCTTTGGGACACGACTGAGACTGGGGGGTCACTATGATGTCATCACTGTCGAGAGTCTGGGCTTCACTCGCTTCAGAAGCTTGTCCCAAGGATTCTTGATCTGCTAGAGAAGAGGCTGAATTGCAGAACACATTCAAAACACTTCCTCCACTCCACGCAAAGAGTCAGTGCCCACACCAGCTCCCCTGTTTCATCACGTTAACTTCAGCATCAAACTCTGCACTTCAAAGATTCAGAAGTCTGTTGTCACAGGGTGCATTGCAGGGGGAGGAGAGAGAAAAGGATGAACAGAGAAGAGGAGAGAAGAGGAGAATGGAGGAGAGTGGGAGAGGGAGGAGGGAGGAAAAGGGAAAGGGTGGGGTGGAGAGGGAACCAGGTTCCAGCACCAGCAAGCAGATTAGACCGCATGGTTCTGGTTTTAGACCCAGAATAGAAGGGGTTATGGAATCTCCCTCTGTGACTAAGGAAAGCCACCGAGGCCAGGGATGTGGCAAGAGTTACCTGGCATCGAGGCTCAGAGGGGCTATTGTGTGAAGTTGTGAAGCTGAAGTCTGGACTGTCTTTGAGACCCCAAGATGTCGGAGATGCCAGAGCAATGGGGTGCCTGCTGAGGGGAGCTGCTAACAGGGACTGCAAACAGCCCAAGAGAGAGAACTGTGTTTTAGTCAGCAAAGTTGAAAGGATTTGGAGCTCTGAAGATTGCTTCGATATCAGACATGGATGGAGATGCAGAGGTGGGAGTTTGCCCAGCTGGTTTTTGGTCTTGCTTTGGTCCAGTATTTCCTCACTATGCTCCCTTCCCTGCGTTTTGAAATGGTGATGGTATGTCCTGTGTCATATTCGTTGGAAGTATGTGATCTGCTTTTTGATTTGCAGTTAAGAGATTGCATGATTCTCAGAAGAGACTTTGAACTTGAGACTTTTAAATAAGTTTGAGACTGTGATAAACTATGGGGACTTTTGAAGTTGGACTGAATGCATTTTTGCATTATGATATGGCTATCAACTTTGGGGGGGGGGAAGTGTATCAACCAGAGAGTGGAAGTGTAGCTCTGTTGGAGTAGATGTAGTCTTCTTTGTTGAAGGACGTGTGTCACTGTGGGGTCAGGCCTTGTGGTCTCTCTTGCTCAAGCCACAGTCAGTGTAGAACACTGTTCACTTCTTGTTGCCTGGAGCTCAAGATGCGAACTCTCAGTCCCTTTCACAGTACCATGTCTGCCTGCACACCACCCACCATGATGATACTAGATGAGCTAACCTCTGAAACTGTAAGCCAGCCCTTACAGGCACTGGCTCCTCTTCCAGAAAACCTGAGTTCAGTTCCCAGCACTGGCAGGGCAGCTGACAATTATCTGTAACTCCAACTCTGGGGGAATATAACACCCTCTTCTGATTACTGTGGGTACCATGTATCATGTGGTACATAGACAAACATACAAACAAAACATAAAATAAAATTTTAAAAATTTGTAGAAAAATAAGGAAGTATGCAGGCAGGCTAGTAGCCTCTCTGGAAGCTTCACTAAGGAAAAGCAAGCACTGTGATGTGTGTGTCCATGTGCAGTGCGGTACATCCCAGGGACATCACCTTCGGCACCTCCCACAAGTGACTGCCCTTCTGCTGAGGTAGACCTTTGTGACAGAGACACAGGCACAGTGGCTCATGACTGTAATCCCAGCCCCTGGGATGGGAAAGCAGGAAAATCAGGAGTTTGGGGTTATCCTTAGCTACATAGTAAGTTCAAGGCCAGTGTGGGCCACATGGGGCTTGCTCTTTTACAAAAATTACACATGATATTTAATGTTAAATGTCAACAGACAGGACCTTGAATCACCTGAGAGATGGACATTTGGTCTTGTCTATGGGGGATTATCCTGACTGACGTAACTCCCCTAGTGTTTTTTTTTTTTTTTTTTTTTTTTTTTTTTTTTTTTGGTTTTTTGAGCAAGGGTCACTCCCTCTGTAACCCTGGCTGACCTGATCATGTAGACCAAAATGAACTAGAACTTACAGAAAGCCATTGGTCTTTGCCTCCTTAGTATGGGTATTAACGGTGTGCACCATCATGCCCAGGCTAGGGGAAATCTTATGTCAAGTGTGGATGGTACCATTCCCTGAACTGGAAATCCCCTTTTAATTACCCCAATTACTTTTTAGAAAAGATTTATTTATTTTTTGGGAGTGAGTTCTCTACTTCCATCTTGTTTTTGAGGCAGGGTCTAACACAAGAGACTCCAAGTAATTCTGTCTTTGTCTCCCATCTTGCTGTTTAGGAGTACTAGAATTACAGAGATGAAGCTCTGGACTTTATCTGGATTCTTAGGGTCAAACTAAGGGCCTCAGGTTAATGACTTTACCTAGGTCACCCAATGGCCTTCCTGAGAATCTGTAGTTTTCGCTGCACCTGTCAAGTCTATCACCAAATATTTAATTCTTTCTTATGATACTGTGAAAAAAAAACTGTCTCCTGGATGTCCTCTTTGGATAGTTCATTGTTAATGTGTGAAAATATGGTTGATGTTTGGTCAATCAGTCATTTGCTGAACTAGGCTATCTCTCCAGCAACCCCTTTTGTAGATTTTTTTAATGATTTCTTACAAACATGATTTTTCAACTGCAAATAAAGAGAAGCCTATTTGCTTTCCAGACTGTGTAATTTTTACGGTTTTTCCTCCCCTTGTTTCACTGGTTAGAATCTGCATTGTTTTTTATATTTATTTATTTATTATGGATACAATATTCTGTCTGCGTGTATGCCTGCCGGCCAGAAGAGAACACCAGATCTCATTACAGATGGTTGTGAGCCACCATGTGGTTGCTGGGAATTGAACTCAGGACCTTTGGAAGAACAGGCAGTGCTCTTAACCTCTGAGCCATCTCTCCAGCCCCTAGAATCTGCATTATGCCAGGCATGGTTGTACATGGGTTTAATATCTGTATACGGGGGCAGAGACAAACAGATCTCTTAGTTGAACACCAGCCTTGTCTGTAGATGTATGTAGTATGTTCCAGGACAGCCAGAACAGACAGAGCCATAGAAATGGACACCCTGTTTTCATCTTCAGGGTTACCTCAGAGGAGGGTGCTCCCTATGGGTTTTATTTATTATACTTTAGTCATTCAAAGCAATTTCCTTCTATTCCAAGGTTTCTGAGAATTTTTATCAAGAACGGAAGGTGTATTTTGTAAAATTGCTTTTCCTCAAAATAATGAAATGGTCTCAAAGCTCAAATTAGACTTTAATGCTATGGCATATTAAGTTAATTGCCTATGTGGAATTTTTCTGAGACAGGGTCTCGCTGTGTATTCCTGGCTGGCCTGGTATACTCTATATAGCTCAAGTTGGTCTCGTATTCATAATGGTCCACCAACCTCTGCCTCCGGAGTGCTGGGATTAAAGGCTTAGGCCATCAAACCTGAATAATTTCCTATTTTGAAACTAATCTGGTGCTTATGGAACTATTCTTACTTGGTCACGGTGTATAATCTGTTTTTTAAAATATTAAGGAGCCAGAGAGAGGGCTCAGCACTTAAGACCATATGTTGCTCTTGCGGAGGACCCAGGTTTAATTCCCAACCCTATCTATATGTCTGCATACCACGTAAATGCCTGGTGTGCGCAGAGGCCAGAAAGCAGTGTTCAAGTCTCTGGAACTGAGATTCCCGATTCCCGATGGCTGTGAGCGTTGAGAATCAAACCAAGGTCCTCCGGAGGAGCAGCCAGGGTTCTCAACCATGAGACGTCTCTCCAGCCCAGCTGCACTCTATGTTAGAGGAATCTCACGCCCACAAATGAACCTCTAAACCCCTCTTATTTCTTCGTAGACCTTAGTTACCAAGCGCTAGGGAAACTTAACACATTACAAACACTAGGAAACTACGCTAGCTTGCTTACGCGTAGAGAAAAGGAGCTTCCTTTGAGAATGCAAGCCTGTGTTGGACTAATTTCTCACACTTCTAATGTAAGAAGACTTAGGAACTTAATTTTCCATTAACTGTTTATCACTATGTGGTGGTTTGAATAAGAATGGTCCCAAAAGGCTCATAGGTTTGATGCTTGGTCCCCAGTTACCGGTGATGCTCTTTGGGAAAAATCAGGAGGTGTGTGTTGGGAGCTACAGTCCCTCAGACCCTGAATTTTCTATGACCTTTTGCTGGCTGGAAGTAAATAACTTGTTTTTTCTATGCTTGTAGCTACTCTGAGCATGAAACCCTCAAGAGTTCCTGATAACAAGGGAGTGGTTTCTGGTGAGCTTGCAGTAGAAAATCCTGAGGGCTAGGGTGTGGCCACCAGTCCAGGAGAGCACTATACAAGCTGCCCTGGACCACAATAAAATTGGCATTCTTGCTCCAAGAGTGACCTGCATTCTTTACTCCCCAGAGGTGGTGCGGGTGACACAGGTGTGGAGTTGGTGTGTCACTGGGGACAACTTTGAAGTTTCAAAAGACTCAGGCCATTCCCAGTGTTTCTCTCTTCCTCATGACTGTATCTCAAGCTATGAGCTCTCAGCTTTCTCAGTACCATGCCTGCCTGCCTGATAAGATGTTCCCTGCTATAATGTTCATGGACTTACCCACTGAAACTGTAAGCCCCAAAGAAACTGTTTTATAAAGTTGCCTAGGTCAGTCAGGCATGGAGCCTCCCTGTACTCCAGAGACAGAGTCAGGAAGAGTTCTGTGAGTTCAAGGCCAGCCTGGTCTACAAAGTGAGTTCCAGGACAGCCAGAGCTACACAGAGAAACCCTGTCTCAAACAAACAAACAAAAAAAAAAAAAAAAAAAATTAAAAGTTGCCCAGGTCACGGTGTCTTATCACAGCAACAGGAAAGTAACTAAGATAATTGGCTTTAGAAAATAATTCAGGAGCTGGAGGGTTGGCCCTGTGGTTAAGAACACTCAGTCTTCTGGAGGACCTGAGCTCAGGTCCCAGCACCCAGACACCACATTTCTGGCCTCCACAGGCACCTGGACTCAGTAGCCACCAGCAGGCACATATGACACATAATAGAAAGTAATAAAAATAAATACTATAAAAAGAAAATAATTCAGTGAAAGACAGTACCATTTACAGGAGGTGAGGGGGTCTCCTGTCTTGGAGCTGAATGAGACGGTGGCATTTTCTCTTCCTTGTCCTGAATTTTAAAGCCGTCATCCTCAGACTTCTTGAGCCCTGAGAACTTCTGTTCGGTGAAGTGTATCTGCTTGAGAGCAAGGACAGCAATACTACATGAGTGGCGTAAGACTTGACATTTCCTTCGTTTTTGTTGTTTTGTTGCTGTCGCTTTGGTTTGGTTTGGTGTTTGGGTTTTTTGAGACAGGGTTTCTCTGTGTAACACACCTGGCTGTCCTGGAACATTGTAGACCAGGCTGGCCTCGGACTCATAAAGGTCCGCCTGCCTCTGCCTCTCAAGTGCTGGGATTAAAGGCGTGCGCCACCATCGCCCGGCTACACTTCTTTCTTAATACTAGCCTTTTTCGACTTTAAAAATTCCGTCCGGGCCGGGCGATGGTGGCGCACGCCTTTAATCCCAGCACTCGGGAGGCAGAGACAGGTGGATCTCTGGGAGTTCGAGGCCAGCCTGGTCTACAAGAGCTAGTTCCAGGACAGGCACCAAAGCTCAGAGAAACCCTGTCTCAAAAAAACCAAAAAAAAAAATTCCGTCCGGGCCAAGAAACCCTGCCTCGAAACCCGCCCCCCCAAAAAAAAAATCCGTCCATTTTAAAGAAATGCCTTGCGTACATTGGATTAGGGTTCTAAGCCTCGGTTACAGTGTGCATGGCATTATCGTGCTGGGTTAAATCGCGATGATCTGCCTTCAGCCCTCCTCCCCTCTGATGGCTGCACGGGTTCTGCTCTCTGGCCTCTCTGAGGTCTTACCTGCAGTGTATTCCCATCCAGGATGTTACGGCTCAGATGTTCCATTCGGTTCTTGCCGTGGGCTCCTGTTCTTTTGCTGTGCTTTCTTCTTGAGTAGCATGCAATCTGGTGTTCTTTATCCTTCCTTTCTGCTGTGGGAGGAGATTTTCTCTTTGCTTGATATTGGCCAGCCTCGATAGGAGTCTCTATAGATGTCGTCTGGTTCTGAACAGACAAATCAGAGACAGAGCCTTAAATGATGGCAGCTCCAAGTCTGTCTTTCTCTCTGCTCTTGCTCCTCAGGTCCTGTCCATCAGGAGCTTCTAGATTACATCCGAGTACACACAGAGCTCGTGAAAGGAATTTCCTTTACTCCAGCCCTAAGCCTCTTCTCTCCAATTGGCTATATTGCATGCTTAGAGAGATCCACTGTCCAGGGAGTTCTAGAGAGTTAGTTACCTGAGGAAGAGAAGGGGCCAGGTCTTCTGTGATGGAGGCCTTCAAGTCATCTTTGTTGTCCTTATCCTCCATCTCAGTTTCTGGTTTCTGGACCTCTGGGGGCAGGTACTGAGACATCCAGTCTAGCTGCACTTGGATGGATCCGCTGGACTTCTCTGAAGGATCCATGAGATTGAACTCACCTTAAAGACACAGAGAAACTGGTCACACCTGGCCTTATGAGAAAGGCCAGTGTTTATGAACATCATACCTACTTCTTTCCATTTAAAAATTCATTGCGATTGTTAGTAATGTATGAACATACATTCAAACTTGTAACATAAACGAAGTTAACATAATATGACATGTAGTGAGAGTGTCATAGGGAAGACAGGCATTTCCCAGTTTCAGAAGAAATGATCAAAAGGTGCTTGGGCAGGAATGCAGCTTGCCTGTCACCTGTCGTTCAGCTGGTGACCGTGACAGAATCACCTTCACTGTCACTAGTAAGTACTGTGGCCACCCCCAGAAAACTACCACCTGTGCAAGTGGTACCAAGAATACAAGCAAAGTGGCTTTTTCCTGAGTGGCAGGTTTCTGCCTGTTCCGAAGCCCTGCTTGGTAGGTGGCTCGCCTCTCCTCTTAGGCAGAAGTGTCTTTTAAAGAACTATGATGCCTTGCCGGGCGGTGGTGGCGCACGCCTGTAATCCCAGCACTTGGGAGGCAGAGATAGGTGGATCTCTGTGAGTTCGAGGCCAGCCTGGTCTACCAAGGGAGTTCCAGGACAGGCTCCAAAGCTACAGAGAAACCCTGTCTCGAAAAACCAAAAAAAAAAAAAAAAGAACTATGATGCCAGCCAGAGAGAGGCCTCGCGTACTCCCAAGGGCACTCAGACTATACAGACTAGTTAGTGAAAATCTGGAAATCACTGCTTCAACCCTCTCCAGACAGAAACCAGACCCACAACCCCGAGTAAGCAAGGAAGGAAGGCAAAAAAGAGCTCAGCTCCAGACCCCTAAAGCTGCCTGTTGTCTGCCACGGCCATCTCTGATGCTCTGAAAGCTGTGTGAGTGCTGGGCAGCACGGGAGAGCTTGTTGTTGTGTTTGGTTTGGTTTTTGTGAGACAAGGTCTTGCTATATTGTTGAGCACTGAAGACACTCCACTTGGAGCTTGTTTTCTTCTTGGCAAAACTGGTCCTTGGGCAAAGAACTGCCTAGCCTTTCTGGGACATGAATTCATATAAGACCTTAAAGAAAGCTTAAGAAAAGAAAAAAAAAAGAGGGCATCTAGACCCACAAAAATGGGGGTCAAGCACAGCTTCTTGGTAACAGCATTGTCTCTGGTGGGCTCTGTTTGCTGGCAGCAAGCAGAGGCATGGCTCCTTTAAGAGAGGCTTTCTGACTCAGCATTGGCAGCAAAAGGGGTGTGGCTTCTTTGAGAGACAGCTTCCTGGTTTATGCTGGCAGCACTAACAGCTTTGGGTCTTTTGGGAGGTTGAACACTTGAATGGGCAGTGTGCTGCAAGTTACTTGGTGGTCTCCTAGAGCTGGGGTGGTAAACATGGCTTCCAGAGCTGGCAGGAAATGGACCTCCGCCATGTTGGAAAGCCAAGCAGGGTGGAATCAATAGGCAAAGCAGCCGCAACGGTGATTGAAAAAGGATTACAGATGTGCAAGAAAGACAGATTCAGACAAAAATACACCTCTGAAGGGTCATAGTGTGTCTAAAAATGTACTTGGCTTAAGAAAAAAAGAAAATTGGAATTGGTATAAGCAGTTATAGAAAGAAGTTTTAAAATATAAAGAGACAGTAGCCAGGCGGTGGTTGTGCATGCCTTTAATCCTAGCACTTGGGAGACAGAGGCAGGTGGATCTCTGTGAGTTCAAGGCCAGCCTGGTCTACAAGAGCTAGTTCCAGGACAGGCACTTGGGAGACAGAGGCAGGGGGATCTCTGTGAGTTCAAGGCCAGCCTGGTCTACAAGAGCTAGTTCCAGGACAGGCTCCAAGGCTACAGAGAAACCACGTCTCAAAAAAAACAAAAAACAAATAAACCAAAAAAGATGGAATACACACAGAGTCTGGATGATGTATATTATTGTGTTTTTCTGGATGATGTATATTATTGTGTTTTCTTTGAATTTTTTGACTGCAGAGAGACATTTGATTCTGGGGCTGCTAAGTTAAACCAACATAATTTTGACTTTAAAATTTGAGTCTAAGAATATGTTGCTTTGGAAAAGAGGCTCTGCTTTTGTTTCCACAGAAGATGAGAACCTATGGATTTCTTCCAGGCTAATGTGGTTTGATGGAACAAGACCCCTCCCCCCCCCAAAAAAAAGGTCTCCATGAACCCTAAAAATAACTTCACTCAACAAACAGCAGGAAACAGTTTGGAGAAAACTATACCCAAATTCCCAAAATGATTGTTTATAAATGTTTGTTTTCATTTAAAGGGGGATATGATATAGAAATGATATTTTGTATTGGTATGGATTTGGGATTATTGATACAAGTTTAAGGTCAATTTTGTCATATATATATTTTTTTTTACTCTTGTTTAAAGTATTATGTTTATACAGCTCATTTTAAAATATACTGTATAATTAAAAATTGCAGATTAATAGGTAGTCATTTATAATAGTCAAACCTGTAGTCAGTCGTGTTAGTTAGGATTTCTAGATATACAGAGAGATATTTCAGATACATAATATTCAGCACTTCAAAAACCTACAGAATATGGCATTTAAAATGTTTTAAGGACTTAGACTTTTCTTGACAATGAGCTATATCTGCTCCTGGCAGCACCAATTTACTTTTGAGATGATGGGCATTGAAAAAACTCCTTATGGAGTTTATTGCCATTGTGGCAAGATTAGCCATTTGGGCAAGAAGCTGCTCTTGCCTGGACTGCTTGATGGTATGCTGTCTGAAGCAGACATGCAGGACCCACAGAAATGACTGCTGGACTTGCCTAAAGGTGAAACAACCTTTCAAATGTTCTGCTTCCTGGAAAAGTCTGTCAGATACTACAGGTCTGTAGGCTGAAGATGGATGCCCCAACGTTACAGAAGAACCTTTGGTGACTGTCCAGGCAGCAAGATGTCTCTGTCAATTCTAGAATTTTGGAAGTTGCTTACAATGCATTTCCTGTTTACTTAGGTAATATTATATCTTTCTGGGGTCTTTGAAGAATTGAAGACAGTTATAATTTTCCTTAGTTATGATAAACGATAAATTAGATATAAAACTTTAGACTCACAAAGAAATACTACAACTATAATTCTTTCCTGATATCTGTTTTGTTATATGCAATTTTACATGTTAAAGCTAAAACCTTCCTTTTTATTTAGACAGAAAAGGGGAGATGATGTAGGATTTCCTTCCTTCTGTATGCTGTGAATATGTTTTACTACCATTGGTTAATAAAGAAGGTGCTTTGGCCTATGGCAAGGCAGAATAAAGTCAGGCAGGAAATTTGAACAGAGATACAGAGAGAAAGTAAGAGAAGTCAGGGAGATACCATGTAGCTACTGAAGGAGACAGTCACCAGAACCTTCCCGATAGGCCACAGCCTCGTGGTGATACAGAGATTAATAGAAGTGGATTAATTTAAGATGTGAGAGTTATTTAAAAAGAAGCCTGAGCTAATTGGCCAAGCAAGCAGTGTTGTAATATAGTTTCTGTGTGGTTATTTGGGTCTGGGCAGCGGGGAACTAATGAGCAGTCTCTGTCTACACAAGAGAGCCCTGGATGGCCTGGAACACACTATGTAGCCAAGTGCTGGGGTTAACGGCACGAGACACTTTAAATAAGGTTTTCAGAGGCTGTAGGCTGACTGAGCAGCTGGAGGGAGCTAAAGAGCAAGGCAGTTGTAAATCTTTCATTCTGTTGCTCATGATAATGCCCAGAATCATCTCGGATCTTAAGAGAGACTGTTCTGGGCCAACACGACTCGGCAGGAAAAGGCGCTTGCCATACAAGTCTAAGAACCTGAGTTCAGTCTCCAGAACTCACGTAAAGATGGAAGGAAGGAAAGAAAGAACTGACCCTGCAAAGTTGTCCCCTGGCCCTCCAAGTACAATGGCTCACGCATAGACTCACATCATGTACACACACACACACACACACACACACACACACACACAATCAAGATAATTATTTTTTTAAATGGAAGAGCGACCACGACTATTATAAGCCAGCAAGCAAAGAAAGTTGAGTGAGGATGGGGGGACACGGGAGAGAGCGCTGAGAGGGGCGACGCCCACCTCTGATGGGTTTGTTTTGTGCAAGAGGCAGCAAGGGCACGTGAGCCCTGCCAAGATAGGAGCCGGGTTCTGAGTCTTCGTCATCGAAAACGTATATAGACAGGGCCTCCCGTCTCAGATACTGGTCCAGGTCAGAGGTCACACGTACTGGGAACAGAGCCTGGTCTATAAAGTGTGGACTGTCACTGGCTGGGATGACGGCAGTGTCATGGTCAGGAAAGGTGAAGAAGCGATACATGACATACGGGCTGGGCTGAGTTCCCAGCCACCGGCTCCGGAGACCGCAGCATCTGGTGATTTCAATCCGCAGTTCGTTCCGAAGTGTCCAAGTCTCGGATCTGGACTGGAAAGATGTTGATCTTGGACTCAGGGCAGCCTGAGCCACCGCCATAGGCAAGAACAGTGACCTAGAAACCTATTCTGCCAGGTGATGAGGAAGCCTGATGACCATGGTCTGCTTGGCCCTGGCTGGCTCTGGTAGCTGAGGTGTAGATCATCCTAAGGTTTACCCTACTGCACGATAGAGAGATTGGAGCAAGCTTTGATCCCAGCTCCCACACAGTAGGAGAAGAGAAACAACTCCCCCGTGTGGTCCTCTGACGGCTACATGCACACCATGGCATGTACAAACACAAAAAATAATTTATGTTGTTCATTCATTTGAACTGAATATTAGATTTTATTCCATAGAAAGTTAATGAAGCTACAGCCGCGGGAATATCGGAACTAAAGCTTAGAGAGGACAAAAATGATGACCAAGGTGGGAGGAACTCAGCAGGTATTCCCTGAGGAACAGTGCTGCAAGCCACACTAGGGCGAGGCTAGGATCAGAGTGAAAAGAATATCTGAAAGTTAATGGTCCCCAAATTCCCAGCTCTAGTGAAGACTGACTTACAGGACAGGAAGGAGGAGGATACTGCCAGGCCAGACACCTAGAAACAGGCTGGCAAGTGGGACTGACCTTGAAGTCAGTGTGGAGTAGGAGCTCTGGGTGTTAAGACTGAATCTGAGTTTTGCTACTGGGGAATTGTGAAAACCTGCCCAACTCCAGTCTCTGAAGGCATAGCCCTCCAAGATCACCTTCATTTCGGTGCCAGTCACCGAATGTAATAAAAATTACAACTGGGGCCGGGCGGTGGTGGCGCACGCCTTTAATCCCAGCACTCAGGAGGCAGAGGCAGGCGGATCTCTGTGAGTTCGAGACCAGCCTGGTCTACAGAGCTAGTTCCAGGACAGGCTTCAAAGCTACACAGAGAAACCCTGTCTCGAAAAACCAAAAAAAAACTGGGCTGGAGAGATGGCTCATAGGTTAAGAGCATTGCCTGCTCTTCCAAAGGTCCTGAGTTCAATTCCCAGCAACCATATGGTGGCTCACAACCATCTGTAATGAGATCTGGCGCCCTCTTCTGGCCTGCAGGCAGACACACAGACAGAATATTGTATACATAATACATAAATATTTAAAAATAAATAAATAAATAAAAATAAAAATTACAACTCCATAAAGAGAATGATAGGGAAGAGCTGACTTGTTCACCACAAAGAAAATCATCTAACCATGGGCAGGAATTCATTTCTGCTCATGTTTCACCATGAGAAGACTGACTTTGATACAGCAGCTTCCACATTCACAAGCACTCACAGGGAACAGGAAAGCAAGGCCTCTCTAGGGCTGCCTGGCTGATGACCTAAGATGCACAAGTACATCTTTTTTCTCACCTCATCTTTCCGGGCTTTCCAAGCTCCAAGCGCATTGACTGACAGGTAGGCCTGGGCTTTCTTTTGCTTATTGCAGGCCTGGAGGCTGGATTTTAGCGGCAAGCGCAGCCTCATCCAGTACTCTAACACCCCCAAGTCTTCTCCACCAGCTCCTGAATGGTGAAAGTGTGAAAAGCATGGAAGACAGAGTGTAGTGAAAGTCAAGGGTAGAGCAAAAGCCAGGCTGGTGAGGGCGTGACATCACAGCACTTGAGAGGCTGAAGCAGGAGGATTGTCATGAGTCCAGGGCCAGCCTGGGGGCAGAGGATGGGAGAGGGAAAATACCAGAAAGCAGCTCCAGGCTTTGGCAATTTCTTTGCTCTCCCAAAGCCTCTAGTCCTAAGAACTACAAGAAGCCAAAAGCACTTACCAGTAAGTGTGGCCAAGCCATGGACTTTCTCCACAGTCTCTAGCACCTTGTCAAATGAAATCCATCCAGTTGCAAGGATATGATGCTCACTAGCCATGGCCTGATGGAGATCAAGCCGGACTGAAGTCTCTTGAAGGTAGTGCAAGAAAAGGGAATCGATCTGCACTACAAACTGGGAGGTGAAATCATAGAGGGGCTGTGGCCCAACAGAGAATGGGGTGCAATGGGTTTCAAAATCGTAGAAGGAATAAGTGCAGAACGTGGTAGGCTGGGTATCTGCAGCCTGCATGAGGGCACCGGGTGTCAGGAAGGCCTGGTGGATGTGCAGTTCAAAAAGGTTCTCGTTTCGAAGCAGCAGAGCAATGTCCACTTCATCCTCACCTCTGTGGGCTGGCAATGACTCCGGATACAATGATGGTTGCCGAGTGCCATAAGCAATGTCTCTGAGCTGCTCTACAGGGGGAAAGAACACTGCCTATGCATTAAAAGGTAGAGAGCTCATCCTTGGGGATGGAGGATAAATGGAAGGAAAATAAACCGTGGAAGGCCAAGCTGAGATTATTTCAAGAAACCACATGATTCAAAAAGAAAAGCAACACAATGACAAGCAGAAGTTTTGAATTCTCAAGGCCTCATGGGAGAGT
>NW_004949189.1:349978-354287 GCF_000317375.1 Microtus ochrogaster
CCCATCAAGGGCCTGTGGATTCATAGGTTACTCTGGAAACAAACTGTGTTTCCAAAAGACTGTGCCGCTAGCCTTGGAAAGGATAAGATGTGGCAGTGTTCATCCCTTCATCCCTGGCCACCTGGAAAGGCTGCCTGGAGCCAGCTCCGTTATGAGCTTGTTCTCTGTCCAGATATTGATTTCATTACAAGAGATCAAGAAATCCACCTTGAAACAAAGGGTAATGAGTTAAAATGTAAGAAAGAAAACTTACAGGAAAGAGGCTGAAAATACTGCTAAAGGGATATGAGACCTGGAGACTGGCAGAATCTGCACATCGTTCTCAAGGCCAACAATGGGAACATCTGAACACCTTGCTTTAAAAGTTAAATCTAGCTGGGCGATGGAGACACACACACTTTAGAGGCAGAGGCAGGCAGATCTTTGAGTTCAAGGTCAGCCTGATCTATAGAGTGAGTTCCAGGACAGCCAGGGCTATACAGAGAAACCCTGTCTCAGGGTGGGGGGAGAAGACAAAGAAGAAAGAGTTAAATCAGAAGAATAGAAATTTTTGAGTATATCAGAATGTTTATCTATTGTTTGTATGTTTGTTGGCCTGGAGAGATGGCTCCATGGCTAAGACCATGCATTGCTCTTCCAGAGGACCCGAGTTTCATTCCCAGCACCCATGTAAGGTGGCTCACAGCTGCCTTAACTCCGGCTCCAGGGCCTTCAGCATTCTCTTCTGGCCTCTGTGGGCGCCTTCACACATATGCATATATTTCCACACAGACAAATGAGTGCATGTAAGTGGAACTAAACCTAAATTGTTTGTTAAAGAAGGGGACGTACTGGTAGCTGAGAGATGGGCCAGTCGATAAGAACACTGGCTGCCCTCCCGGAGGAGCAGAGTTTGATTCCCATACCTACAAGGCAGCTAGCTCATGACTGTCTGAAACAACAGTTCTATTGGATTGACACCCTCTTATCATCTTTGCCGGCACAAACATGGTGCGCAGACATCCATGACAGCAAAACACCAATTTAAATAAAAATTGCTATTTTATGTGCTCTGCCAGCATATATGTATGTATACCCCATGTTTCCACAAGGACAGGGGAGTCTGGTGGATCCCCTGGGACTGGAGTTACAGATAGTTTTTGGCCTCCCTGTGAGTTTTGGGAACTGAAACCAGGTCCTCTGCAAAAACAACAGCTGTTCTTAACTTCTGAGCCATCTCCTCCAACACCCCCGTGTCTTCATGTGAGAAAGTAGGCAGGAGAGAGGCTGTCAAGATGGGACAGTAGCTAAGTGTGCTGGCTGCTAAGCCTGGGGACCTGAGTTTGAATCTGTAGAGCCTACAAGATGGAAGGAGAGAGCCAGTTGCTGCAGGTTGTCCTCTAACCCCGTAAGTGTGTCATGTTACACAAACACACACGCACACACGTGCGTGCACACACACACGTGCATGCAGTATATAAATGCTTTTAAAAAAGAAAAGGAAGCCGGGCGGTGGTGGCGCATGCCTTTAATCCCAGCACTTGGGAGGCAGAGGCAGGCGGATCTCTGGGAGTTCAAGACCAGCCTGGTCTACAAGAGCTAGTTCCAGGACAGGCTCCAAAACCACAGAGAAACCCTGTCTCGAAAAACCAAAAAAAAAAAAAAAAAAAAAAAAAAAAAAGAAAAGAAAGAAAAGGAAATGTGGTACTGAATGCCCATTCTCTCAGGACGAGGAAACAGAAAGGAGGATTGCATGTTTGACACCAGCCTAGATTACAAAGCAAAAGTGTCAGGCTCAGAGGTGCATACCTTTAATCCAAGAATTTGTCAGGCAGAGGCAGGTGGATCTCTATGAGTTGGAGGCCATTCTGGTTTACAGAGTGAGTTTCAGGACAGTCAGAAAACCCTTTCTTAAGAAACCAGAAAAAAGAAATAACACAACTAAGTGGTATACATGGAAAAACTATTCTGCCTCGGCAGAGGTCAAAGCACAATAATTGAAAACAGATGACCTTCAGTCATAGGTAAGGGTGTTTGCCCAGGAGGACTCAATTCAAGCAAGGATCACCTTTTTTTTTCTCTCTCTCTGTAGCCCTGGCTGTCCTGGAACTCGCTCTGTAGAACAGGCTGGTCTTGAACTCACAGAGATCCACCTGCCTCTGGCTCCCAAGTGCTGGGATTAAAGGTGTGCACAACTACCACCCAGCAGAGGACTGCCTGTTTATTTGGCAGCAGCCTTACCAAACTCACCTCTAGTGCTGTGCTCACGAGAAACCAGCTATGACTGACTTTCTTGCCAGAAAAGAAAATCCACTCCACAGTGGCTCCTCCTATGTTGAGGATAGTGACTTGTGTTCCGCTTTAAATGTCAGACTGTGGTGAGTTTGGTGAGGGTTAAGTCTTCTCTCCCGACACAGCATAATAACGAAGCCTGCTTCAGGACACTCAAGGTAGAAACTAGAGCCTGTTCCCGAACTGACATAAGAAGACAGCTCCCCTGCCTCTGCTAATATCCTTGTATTGCAACAGAGATTTTAGAGAAAAATCACAGGAAAGAATGACAGAAAATGAATGACAAAGATCTATTACCTGACAGTAATTGCCTTGGAGGCTGACAGGCTTGTGTTGGAGAAATGACTGACAGGAAAAGAGACCAGAGAGTCACTTAGGATAACTTGGAAGCACCACTGGTCCTCTTGAAATTCTCCAGAAAAAATCAGATACTCAGGACTGGAGTGATGACTCATAGGTTAAGAGCACTGGCTGCTCTTCCAGAGGTCCTGAGTTCAATTCCCAGCAACCACAGGGTGGCTCACAACCACCTGTAATGCGATCTGGTGCCCTCTGCTGGTATACAGGCATGCATGCAGACAGAACACTGCATATAATAAATATTTAAAACTTAAAAAATAAAAAATCAGAGAAAGGAAATTACAAGCCATGCATCAAAACCACAGAGGTGAGCTGGGCAGTGGCGATGCATGCCTTTAACCCCAGCACTTGGGAGACAGAGGCAGGCAGAGCAATCTATGTGAGTTCCAGGACACCCAAGGTTAAACACGGAGAAATACTGTCTCAAAAAATAAAGCAAACAAACAAACCCCACAGAGAAGAGAGGAAGAGAGCAGGAGAGAAAGTCAGGAGGATCACTGTCAGTCATGTGACATCACCCAAGATGAAAACAAAGGACTCAGACTTGCCAGATGCTGGAAGGCCGTGGCTTCTTAAGATACCTTCCAGCTGCTTTATGCGGCAGTTCTTGAGGTCTAGGAGGTGGTTCAGTCTGTCCAGCTTCTCCTTGTGGTCCCGATTTTCATTATCAGCCTTTGTCATCATCGCCTCTAGCTCCTCCTGGAGGAAAAGGGATGGTGAACTTTCCCCTCGGTGGCACAGACTTTAAAACTGGGCCTCCTCAGCAGGAGGGTGTGACCAGGAAGAAAGCTAAGGTTCCCCAGGAACCTTCACACCCAGCTGCACTGGCAGCTCCCTAAGGTCTTTGGGGAGAGAGGAACCTAGAAGTCCAGCACTTGCCTTTCATGAGCTGCCCCTTAGCTGACTTCTGGGCCAGGGTGCGTGGGCATATGTGTCCCCAAGTTCTTCCACGGGCCGGGCATCGCTAACCACCAGCCCTAGAAACCTGGGCCTTCTCATATGCCAGCTCCCCGTCCCTGTCCTGGGCTGTCTTTCCTCGCACCTGATAACACACGTTGATTTTGCGCTGCATGAAGAGCATGTCCCTGGTCTTTTCTAGTTCCAGTGTGGTCTCTGCGTGCGACACCTGCAACTCGCTTAGCATCTGGGACAGGTTGTCTTCTTCTTGAGTTTTCGGTTCACTGGACTACAGAGTGAAAACAGGGGGAAAGCGTCACCTTCTCTCTAAAGCAGCTATGGAGAGCTGTAACAGGCCAGCAGCCAGTTTCCTTCAGAAAGGACGAGGCTGGCTGCATTTCAGTGTGTCAGTGCGTGGGTAACACGGTGCTCAGATAGCCGTGGAGAGATGACCTGCAGGGACAAAGTGCTCGCTGTGCCGGTCCAGAGTTGCCCCTCCCCCCACCCCGAAACTCCACATGTGCCCACACACACTTGTCATACACATACACAAAACGATAATGAATAAAATCAAATGGCAGGTTCAGCCGATCACTTCAAGTTCGAGTCTGGAGACAGGAGACAGGGCTCAATGGGTAAGAGCACTGCCTTCTTTTGCAAAGGACCCAGGTTCAACTCCCAGAACCCACACGGCAGCTCACCCTCTGTAACTCTAGTTTCAGGGGACTCAGTGACCTCTTCTGACCTCCATAGGCACTGCACACATGTAGCGCACATACAT
>NW_004949189.1:355291-356845 GCF_000317375.1 Microtus ochrogaster
AAAAAAAAAAGAAATTTCAATGAAAAATAAGAAGTCTACCTCTGAGCGGTAAGGCATGGGGGTGCTAGGTGGGGCTCACAAAACTCCTCTTACTGTGAGCCTCCTCGGCACTGTTTGGCCCCTTTAGCTTCTCCCCACCAGAGACCTCTCAGTAAAGTCGCTCCTTTACCTCTCCCTGAGGTATCTGTTGGAGCAGAGCGGGCGGACCATGCGGTTCAGACGGCTCTCCCGGAGACGGGGGCGCCGTATCTGTTGTCTGGAGACTCTCTTCTTCCCGTTTATGTTCGTAACAGATGTCGGGGACTTCAAGCTTCATATCTTCACCTTGATCTGCTGAGAAGAAGGGATGCCGAGAACAGAAAACAGTTATGGCCAGCACAGAGCTGAATCAGTGTGATCTGAAGCAATGTTTCTCTGTATGGCTTCAAGCATTACAGAAAAGCAATTCCCTCTGCTGACACAAAAGGACCTCTAGCCAGCTGAACCTGTCAACCCAGGCAACACTTGTACTTCTAAGCTGAAATCAAGATGATAGAAGAACATCCAAGAATTGTGAGATGGAGAGGGAAATGAAAACAGGATAGTCACATGGCTACCTGGACGGGCAGGGTAGGCAGGAGGAGGGGATAATGCAGATGGTGAACACCAGGGTCTGATCATTCAAAAGCACTCCACCAACTCAACTACATGCCCACCAAATATTACCTTTCTGATGGCAGTCCAACCAGTCTCTCACCACCTTCGCTTCATTGTGACTTTTGGCCGTTTGTGCTCTGTAGCCCCCATCTCATACCCACCCTGACTGAAGGGAGTCTGGGGGTTATGTGCACGTCTCAGGGAGCTACACGAGATTTCCTCGGATCTTGTAGGACTTAGTTTGTATTTTATGTATACCACAAGGTGCTTGGGATACATTCCTAAGCTTTCTTATTTTATGGCTTCTGCCTGAAAGCTCTTTTGTTTGTTTGATACAGGGTTTCCCTGTGTAGCTCTAACTGTCCTAGAACTCATTCTCTAAACCAGAGATCCAAAAGGCATGCACTGCCCAACATGAAGGCTCTTTCTTGCTGTTTTGTTTTGTATAAGACAGAATCTCACTAGCCCAGGCTAGCTTCAAACTCTCCATCTTCCGGCCATGTCCTGGGAGGCAAAGGTAGGGGCCTTGTGTCATCTTTCTTTTCCTATACTTTCTTATTTGAATAAACTAGGATCTAAAGACAAATTGAAAAAGACTATACAGCAGCATCCGAGACCGGATGAAGAGGACAGTCATCTTCTTGACAGTGTTTAAAAGCCTTTTAAACAACCAGGCGGTAGTGGCGCACACCTTTAATCCTAGCACCCAGGAGGCGGAGGCAGGAGGGTCTCTGTGAGTTCGAGGCCTGCCTGATCTATAGAGAGAGTTCCTGGACAGGCTTCAAAGCTACACAGAGAAACCCTGTCTCAAAAAAACAAAATAAAGAAACAAAATCCCCAGCACCAAATCAACGGGAAGAAGAGTCAAAAACTATTTTTTTTAATATTTATTTATTATGTATACAATATTCTGTCTGT
>NW_004949189.1:357125-363312 GCF_000317375.1 Microtus ochrogaster
GAGTGATTTTTTCACTTATCTCAGAAATGACCAAATTAAAAACAAACAAACAAATTCTCTCTCCTTTCTTTTGATTTTTTTTTTTCGAGACAGGGTTTCCTTGGTGCTTGTCCTAGAACTAGCTCTTATAGACCAGGCTGGCCTCGAACTCACAGGGATCCGCCTGCCTCTGCCTCCCGAGTGCTGGGATTAAAGGTATGCGCCACCACCGCCCGGCTCCTTTTGATATTTTGAAACAGTGTCTCACTATGTAGCCCTGGCTGGCCTGGAACTCACAGAGATCCACCTGCCTCTGCTTCTCAAGTGTTGGGATTAAAGGCATGCACCACACAGGGTGAGAAATCTGTTTTTAGCATAACCAATAAAGTAAATGTTTAAAATCAATAAATCAAAAATACTTGGGGCAAGGCATGTATGTCATGTGCAGGTGTCGTGTCTTCCTGGCTAAATAAGACCTAACTGCCCACGTTTTAATTTTAGTATTGATGAACCACAAAATACGGGGTCATGTGGGGAGACTAGAGGCATAGAGGCCCAAGTTCCCGCCTCCCAAGTCACACACAGAGACTGCACTTGAGAAAGCTCTTTCAGGCCTGACCCACCTTTCTCGTTGGCTGCCTGGAGCAGGACTTTTGTTTCCTCCAGCCCAGGACCCAGCTGGTCTTGCAGCGGACAGGCTTCCTGCGGCAGCTGCTCTCTGAAGAGCTCCCCGCTCCAGGGAGGCGGATGGCTGTTCTCCAGCAGGCTGAGAAGCGGAGGCGCGGTGTCAGGGGGCCCCTCCAAGGGGAAGGCTGCCGTGTCTTTGTTACACAGTTTCAGCATCTCTGGGACCGAGCTGATCGTTCCTTTCTCCACATGTTTTCTCTGCCCTGGCTTTATTTGTAACTGCCATTTGCCAACTGCTTTGGAACTTTTGGGCGGCATTGAGGGTGGCTCAGTGTTCCTTTTACTTAAGTCTCCAGGGTTCCACTGTGCAAGCACCCCAAACATTCATTTCTCTAGGAACTTCTCCAACAGGATGGCTTTCTTTAGGCAGCCACTGTGTTAGACGTGCTGAGACCTCCTGAGTTAGAACTGAGAAAACAAGCTCTTTCCTTTCTCACCTTATCCCCCCCATCTGCCTTTGCCCATGGCTACGTTAGAGAACTCGTATCTTTAAACTATTTACTATACTCAAGGACAAAAACAAGCTGTTCAACACCTGTACCTCCATTCCGAGGTATTCAGCTGTTAGATTTGCCTTGAGTATAAAACAAACAAGGCCAGGCCCTAGTGATGGAATGACACTGAAGTTAGAAACTCCCTGCCCCACCCCCAAAAAACAAGAGACGCCAAGACACCGTGTTTGGGCAATTGTTGCGCACTGGAAGGGGGGGACGAGGACACAGGACACACAGACACAGCACACAACACCCAGAGGCAGGTGGAGTTCAAGGACACCCTGGTCTACAGAGTGAATTTCAGGATAGCCAGGGCTACACAGAGAAATGCAGTTTCAAAAATCCAAAATTAAAAAAAAAAAAAAAAAAAAAAAAAAAGAATTAAACCGGGTGATGGTGGTCCATGCCTTTAATCCCAGCACTCATGAGTCAGAGACAAGCAGATCTCTCTGTGACTTCAAGGCCAGCCTGTTCTACAGAGAAAGTTCCAGGACAGGCTCCAAAGCTACACAGAGAAGCCCTGTCTCGAAAGCAAACAAACAAAAACCAAGATCCTGGCCTTTAGTGACAACCCTCAGGAAGCAAAGGCAGGTAGATTTCTGTGAGGCTAACCTGGTCTACATAGGGAGGGAGGCCCTATCTAAAAAAGGAAAAAGAAAGAAAAACTAGCCTGCTGGGTTGGGTGGGCAGTGAGATGGTGCAGTGTGTATGGGTCCCTCTGTCAAGCCTGACAACCCGAGTTCAGTTCCCAGGTACCACAGGGTAAAGGAAAGAACCGACTTCCAAAATCTGCCCTCGCCCTCCACATGTGTGCTGTGGTGTGTGCTTTTCCTAAGACGTAATTGTGAACAAATGAAGAGAGGCAAGCGAGGACCAGTCCTCCTATGGCTTCTGGGACTAGGCCAGTCTGATCCAGTGAGGACCAGTCCTCCTACGGCTTCTGGGACTCGGCCAGGGGACCCAGGCTCCATGCCCAGCACTCATACCCTGATGCACAAACATCCATCACTCTCCGGTTTGAGGGAATCCAGCACCCTCTTCTACCTCTGCGCACTAGGCACACACATGGTGCAAACACACATGCAGGCCAAACACTCATACACATAAGATAAAACAAGTAAGTCCAAAACAAATTTTGAAGAAAAAAATGGGTTTTTTTTGTTTATTTGTTTGTGTTTATTTTGTTTTTTACCGCAGACCTGTGGTAGTGGTGTCTACCTTTAATCCTAGCATTTGGGAAGTGGAGGCAGGAGGATCTCTGAATTTGAGGCCAGTCTGGTCTACAGAGAGCTCCAGGACAGCAGACAGCAGATACTCAGAGGAAATGCTGTCTCAAACAAAGCAGAAAAAAAAAAGAAAAAGGAGGGGCTGGAGAGATGGCTCAGCGGTTAAGAACACTAGTTTGTTTTTCCAGGGCGCCCAGGTTCAGTTCCCAGCACATACGTGGTGGTTCACAGCCATCTGTAACTCCAGTTCCCTGAGATCTAGCACCCTCTTCTAGTCTACAGAGGCAGACACCCAGGCACACATGTGGTGTATAGTCATATATGCCGGCAACACACCCAGGTGCATAAAATAAAAATAAGTTTTTAAAAAGGTTTTGTTTGTTTCTTTCTTCACGACAGGGTTTCTGTGTGTATGGACATGTCCTGGAACTTGCTCTATAGACCATGCTAGCCTCTAACTCACTGAGATAGACCTGCCTTTGCCTCCTGAGTGCTGGGATTAAAGGCATGTGTCACCACCACCCAGCAGTAAAAATTAACTAAATAAAAGTGATAAAAGACCTAGAATGAAAGTGAAGGTACTTACCTCCCTCAGTCTCAGCATACTAAAGCACAAGCTAGGACGGGTGAGCACACCTGTTACAGCTTGCCTTTCCTTTGAACATTATTATCTCTTTGTTTTTTGTTCTGTTCTGTTTTGTTTTGCTCTTTGAGACAGGCTTTCTCTCCATATAGCCCTGGCTGTCCTGGAAATCACTCTGGCCTCCATCTCCGTCTGCCTTTGCCTCTGGAATGCTGGGATTAAAGGCATGTGCCACCATGCCTGTTATCTGTTTAAAATTTGTAAGGCTCCATAATTCTCTCATGGAAACAGCGCTCTGGGAGCAGACTTTGTACTTACTTTTCCACGAGTCCGTCATAACTGTCACTCAGCAATTTCCGTTCATTTTCCAAATCTTCAACTCTGACCCGAAACTAAGAACGACAGAACCCTAGTGAGCACGCTCGTCCTGCATGTCACGGCACAGGCTTCTCTACACAGGCTCGACAAGTTGTCATTTGAAAGACTGGCTGTCAGTGGAGCACACCTTAAAACCCAGGGCAGAGGCAGTCAAGTCTCTGAGTTTGCTGCCAGTCTAGTCTACAGAGTGAGCAAGTGCCAGGACCTCCAGGGCCACATGGTAGAACCCTCTCTCAAAAAACAAAAACAAACAAAAGATTGGAGCTAATTGAAAGAAGGCTGAGTGCCAGGCTGTGGTGGCACAAGCCTTTAATCCCAGCACTCAGGAGGCATAGGCAGGCGGATCTCTGAGTCCGAGGCCAGCCTGGTCTACAGAGAGAGTTCTAAGACAGACTACAAAGCTACAGAGAAATCCTGACTTGAAAAACAAAAACAAAAAAACAACAACAAAAAAAAAGTAGGCTGAGAACTTTTATTGGAGTTAGTAAACTCTTTGATGTACGTTTTCCTTACAACCATCAGAGAAATGGCAAAGCATCATGAAATATGAAAGTGGTCAGGGAGATGGCTCAGAACATAAAGGTGATTGCCACCAAGCCTTGAGTCTGACTTGAGTCTGATCCTCAGGACCCTCATGACAGAAAGAGAAAACTGACTCCAAAGTTGCCCTCTGACCTCCACCCTTGAGTTGTGGTCTATGTACCTGCATATACAGACACACACCAAACAAACATAACGAAAAAAAGAAGCAGCCAATCCTGGTGGTACACACAATTAACCCTGGCACTCAGGAGGCAGGGGCAGGAAGATCTCTGTGAGTTCGAGGCCAGTTGGCCTATATAGTGAATTCCAGACTAGCCAGAGCTACCCAGTGAGACCCTGTCTCAAAAAAATAAAAGAAAAAGAGAAAAGACAAATGAGTCTAGAAAATAGAGAAGTATAGATTCTCAAATATTGCAATCATCTAAACTGTGTGGTTTAACCACTTTTTTTTTTTTTTGGTTTTTTGAGACAGGGTTTCTCTGTGGTTTTGGAGCCTGTCCTGGAACTAGCTCTGTAGACCAGGCTGGTCTCGAACTCACAGAGATCCGCCTGCCTCTGCCTCCCGAGTGCTGGGATTAAAGGCATACGCCACCACCGCCCGGCTGGTTTAACCACTTTTGAGGCTCATTGTTCTCATATAAAAAAATTAAGTACTACAGAGCTAGTTCCAGAACAGGCTCCAAAAACCACAGAGAAACCCTGTCTCGAAAAACAAAAAAAAAAAAAAAAATTAAGTAGCAAGGCTGGAGAGACAGTTAGAACTAAGAACACTTGCTGTTCTAGAGGACCTGTTTGATTCCCAGGACCCACAGGATGGCTCACAAACATCTGTAACTCCAATTTTCAGGAGATCTAATGTCTTCTTCTGACGTCAGCAGACACTCATGTGGTGCACAGACACTCAGGCAAGCAAAGCGAGAATAGAGGGAAAAGAAATGTTTTTCATGGAAAGGCATAGTTGCTAAGAAGCTCTTTTTTGTTTGTTTGTTTATCATGTAGCCCAAGCTGGCCTCAAGCTCACAAAAGACCTTAAATATCTCACCTTCTTGTTTCTTTTTTTTAGATTGCTGAGACCACAGCTGTGCATCAGCACCACGTGCTTTGCTTTGAGGTGGGGTTTTTTCAGCGGGACAGAGTGAATTCAGGGATCCCCCTGCCTCTGCCTCTGCAGTGCTGGAACTAGAGGCATGTGACACCATGCCCAGCACCACACCTGCCTTCATACCATGCTGGGGATCAAATCCAGGGCTTTATCTGTGCTAGGCAAGTACTCATAAAAGAGTTGCTTCCACCCCTGGAATATGGCACCGCTGTTATTTACCTCTTTCAGAGTTATCTGCAAGACAGACACATCTTCCAGTTGTGTCTTCAAGCTCACGACCTTCTTGCTCTCCTCCGTTAGCGCTGCCTTGAGCTCACTCACTTGGCTGAGGAAGGCGTCATGGGTTGCATTCAGTATTCCCTGATTCTGCAGACAATGGGAAATTCCTCTAGGACCGATTATAGGCTGAGACCGTGACTCTGCAGAAATGGTCTCCAGACAGCAGCAACTCCAACATTCTTAGGCAGAGGCCACCAAGAACGACCATGTGGTGGTTTGAATAAAAAAGGTTCCCATAGGTTTATATATTTGTATGCTTGGTCATCTAGGAGTGAGTACTTGATTGGAATTAGGAGGTCCAGCCTTATTGGAGTGGGTGTGACCTTGTGAGAGGGAGTGTGTCACCAGGAGGTAGGCTTTGGGGTTTCAGAAGCCCAGCCAAGCCCAGAGGCTCTCTCTCTCTTCCTGTTGCCTAAGGATCTGGATGCAGAACCTCTCCAACACTGTATGTGGCTGTGTGCGGCTACTGTTCCCACCACAGCGACAGCTACCACCACAGTGACAGCTACCACCACAGTGACAACTACCACCACAGTGACAACTACCACCACAGTGACAGCTACCACCACAGCGACAACGGGCTCAACCTCTGAAACGGTGAGCAAACCCCAAACAATGCCTTCTCTTTCTAAAGAGAAGGTGGTCATGGTGTCTCTTCCCAGCACACTGACTAAGACAGACTTTGAGGACAACGAGCAACACAATGCCTGGTCACCGTAAAGAGACCGTGCTTTTCTCTTTAGCTCGTCTCTGTGAGCAGTTTTCCTCTTAGGCAGGACTGAGATGCTATGAGTCACCACTGGAGCTGGAATTTCTCCAAGACCCAAATTAATCCCTGGCTCTAAGTTAGGTGCCATTTTCAAAAGCTGCCTTGATTTTCTAAGGTATTTGAATGATTTCTTTTTTTTTTTTTTTT
>NW_004949189.1:364157-366183 GCF_000317375.1 Microtus ochrogaster
ACCAGGACAGTCAGAGCTGTTATACAGAGAAACTCTGTCTTGAAAAACAAAACTATGGAGAGCGACCCTTATTGTGGAATACTGGTTTATGCAGTTAAGATGTGTCTTTGACAAGGTGTCTTCCGATTGGTTCAATAAAGAGCTGAATGGCCAGTAGCAAGGCAGGAAAAGGTTAAGCAGAACTTCTGAGGACAGAGAGGAATCTGGGAAGGAGAAGGGCAGAGCCAAGAGACAGTTATGGATAAAGCAGGATGGGCAGCATGGAGATGAGGTGACAAGCCTCGTGGAAGAACATAGATTTAAAAATATGGGTTAGTTAGGTGGTGATGACCCATACCTTTAACCCCATCATGCAGGAGTTCAAGGTCAGCCTGGTCTACAGAATGAGTTCCAGGACAGGCTGCAAAGCTACATAGAGAAATTCTGTTTTGAAAAACCCCCAAAAAAGAGGGGGGTTGATTTAAGTTATACAATATAGTTAGGAACAAGCCTAAGGTAAGGCTGAGCTTTCACAATTTATAATAAGTCTCTAGGTCATTATTTGTGAGTTGATGGCCCAAAGAAAAATCTGACTGCATTTGGCACCCAACATGGGGCACGTACACAGTGCATAACTGCTGCCAGGTACAGAAACACACCTCATTTCAAAGGCCAGGCTTGTAGTCAGGGGGCAGAGGCAGGTGGATCTCTGTGAGAGCTACTTCCAGGACAACTAGGACTATTACACAGAGAAACCCTGAAGGGAGGGAGGGATATATAGAGGGAGAGAGAGAGAGAGAGAGAGAGAGAGAGAGAGGGGAGGAGGCTGGGTTAAGAGGCCCTGAGGCTCACTTCAGAGGCACTGCTAGGAGCAGCTGATTCACAATGCTGCAGCAGGAAACCAGATACAAAGGCTGCAGGGAGGACACAGCAGCTTCCCAGAGCTGGGACAGTTAGGACCCAGAGTGGGCTGAGCCGGACGCCAGTGCCGTAAGCCAAAGCCGTGGCAGAGGACCAGGCCAAACAGTTTAAGATCTCTCTGATATGGTCAGAGAATGCTGCAGGAATGCAGACGTCAGGTCCAGACCGAGAAAAGCTCTAAACAGATATAGGATGCTTTAAAATGTAGTAAGATACTGAATCAAAGAAAATGGGTACAGACAGTCATAGAAAAATAAATAGCTTAAAAATGATAAATCAGGTAGCCTTTCATAATTAATAAGTTCCTGGGTAATCATTTGTGGGCTGGGGGTCCTGATGAGAAAGTGCTGATACAGGTCGTGTCTTAAAAACAACAACAGCCGGGCGGTGGTGGCGCACGCCTTTAATCCCAGCACTCGGGAGGCAGAGGCAGGCGGATCTCTGAGAGTTCGAGGCCAGCCTGGTCTACAGAGCTAGTTCCAGGACAGGCTCCAAAACCACAGAGAAACCCTGTTTCGAAAAAAAACAAAAAACAAAAAAACAAAAACAAAAACAACAACAACAACAACAATTACCTTCTGGAGCAAATCTTCATATGCCTGGAAGAAATAAGTAAGTATTATTTCACCAATAATCACCAATTTCATGAGGAAATTTGACATCTCTGTAAGATATAGTTGGCTGTGGTATCCCATGCCTTGAACCCCAGCACCTGGGAGGCAGAGGCAAGTGGGTCTCTATGAGTTTGAGTCCACCTTGGTCTACAGAGCAAGTTCAAAGCCCACCAGGGCTACACAGTGAGACCTTATTTCAGAAAGAGAGAGGGGAAAAGAGAAGATACTCCATGCCTCAGCGGAACACCCAGGTCTTGAACAGTGCTGATTGCAGGGCGGGAAGGTCCGACCGTGGAGACTGATGCCACCAGGTCTACTCACCCAAAGCGGGAGTCCAGAAGCCACCTTCCATTTCTCCATTGCCCCCACTCTCTCTCCTTTTGGGGACAGAAGTCATTCTTCTGTGTCCTGGATTTATCAAAGTGAGATCCCTCTCTCTGAAGTCTTCTCTCGCTGGGTCCTCAACTAGTCTGTGTAGTTCTCCTGTCATGGACTGCTTTTGGTTTGGTTTG
>NW_004949189.1:366863-371504 GCF_000317375.1 Microtus ochrogaster
AACAGACAGGTTCTAGGACCTGACCTTCAGTGTGTGTGCATTCACCTCCTAACAGACAGGTTCTAGGACCTGACCTCTGACCTTCAGTGTGTCTGCATTCACCACCCCAGTGCCTTCCCAGTGCTGAGATTAAAGGTGCACATCACCACGGCCTTGCTAGTTTTTTTTTTTTTTTAAGTAACACCCCCTCCCCTTTTTGCAGTACTAGGGAATGAACCTAGGACTTCATACAAGAACTAATTGGCTTTCCCCTCTCTAAAAAGCAAAGCTGATTATAGCAACTCACCTCTTGAACTTGTGTTAATTGGGCTTCTGTGGCTGCTAATGAGGCATTCTTTTCATATAAGAGTTTCTTAAGCCGAATCAGCTCCACGTTCTCCTTAATGGAAGCTCTGTAAACAGAAGACACTGAACTGTTCCATCAGGGACCCAGTACTTCCTGCCGTTGCCTCTTCTGCTGCCCCAGAACACATCGGAAGTTGAAACACAGTATGCAAAATGTCCTTCCTCCTATTTTGTTGTTGCTAATTTTTTTTTTCTTCCCTGAAACAGGGCTTCTCTGTAGCTTTGGAGCCTGTCCTGGAACTCACTCTGTAGACCAGATTGGCCTTGAACTCACAGAGATCCATCTGCCTCTGCCTCCTGAGTGCTGGGGTTAAAGGCAAACCCCACTGTAGCATGATTAATAAAAACCCAGAAACAAATATTGGGGTTCAACCTAAATGTCAGAAAAGCAAATCAGCCAGTAAGCCACTGGCTCTTACCTCAGTCTAAAATGGCGATCCTGCCTCCAGGAATCTCAGGAAGAGACTGTGTCTAAGAGCTGTCTCCTCCTGTCTTATATTCCTCTCTAGGACTGGGATTAAAGGCATGCACCACTACCACCCAGTTTCATGGCAAGCTAGTGTGGCTACTGGAATTAAAGGTGTGTGTCACCACTACCTTGTCTGTAAGGCCTTTTTCTTTTTTCCTTTTTTAAAAAATAACTTAGCTGGGCATGGTGGGGCATACCTTTAATCCTAGCACTCTGGAATTTGGGAGGCAGAGTCAGGCAGATCTCTGAATTCAAGGCCAGTTTAGTCTACAGAGAGAGTTCTAGGACAGCCAGGGCTACACAAAGAAACCCTGTCTCAAAATACAAAAAAAAATTTGATGACATACACTTTTAATCCGAACACTTAGGAGGCAGAGGCAGGTAGATCTCTGAGTTTGATGTCACAGAGTGAGTTCCAGGACAGCCAGAGCTATTTAGTAAATCCTGTCTCAAAAGAAAAAAAAAAAAAAGAAAAGAGAAAAAAAAAGAAAAAGAAAGGAGAAAAAAAAGAAAAGAAAATGAAAAAAGGTTTAAAAGATATTAGTAAGGATTTTGGCTCACTCTGCCCCAGTGACTCTCACTCTCAGTCCTGAGTAGTTACATATGAACGAGGTCTTTAAAATTACATTGTTGCTTAGACTCGACCTCAGAGTAATTACATGTGGGACTTAGCCTTTCAGCACTAAGCAGGTCTCCACAGGCTTGCGGTTCTAGCTCAGTTGATAGGTCCTGAACTTGGTCCCCCGCCCTGTATAAAACAGAGGTGGTGGTAAATGCCTGTAACCCCAGACATGGAAGGTAGAAGCAGGAGGATCAGAGCTTCAAGATTATCCTCTGCTCCACAGTGAGCTTGGGTCAGCCTGGGTTACCTGAAACACTGTCTCAAAAAGAAAAAAACAAAAACAAAACTCAATGGACGGTTTGTTATTCAGCCCGAGGTGGCGGGTGGGGCGGAGGTGGGCTGACTTAAAGGGACGGAAACCGGGTGGACTCATAAATGCGTGTGATGAAGTGAAAAGTGGGAACCCACAAAGCTGTATTCGCACAGTCCCAGCTAAACAGTGCTTTAGGTAAAAGGAAAAGCAACAGCGAGATCGAAAGGATCAACGGTCATCAGAGGTTGGGGAAAGAGACATAAACAAGCAGAGCACAAGAGGTTTTCAGGGCGGCGAATACCCTGTGGTTTACGATGGATCCAGATCCGTATAATTACACATTTGCCCAAACTCCCAGCATGCACAACAGCAAGAATGACCTTTTTTTTTTCTTTTGAGACAGGGTTTCTCTACAAAACCCTGGCTGTCCTGAAACTCACTTTGTAGACCAGGCTGGCCTGGAATTCACAGAGATCCGCCTGACTCAGTCTCCAGAGTGCTAAGACTGAAGGTGTGTGCCACCAATGCCCGCCTAAGAACGAACTTTGATATCAACTGTTGACTCTGTCAATATTAGCTTGTTTTGATGTTCTTTTTATTTCTATTTTCATTGAGAAAGGGTCCTACTATGTAACCTTAGTTCGCCTAGAATTCTCTAATCCAGCTGGCCTTGAATTCCTAAGGATTGGCCTGTTTCTGCCTCCCAAGTGCTGAATTAAAAACATGTGCCACCAGGTCTGGCCATCAGTAAACATTCATTCATTCATTCACTTACTCATTCATTCATTCATTCATTCGTTTGTGTCTTGAGACAGAGTTTCTCTGTGTAACAGCCCTAGCTGCCCTGGAACTCACCTTGTAGACCAGGCTGGCCTCAAATTCACTGAGATCTGCCCGCCTCTGCCTCCCAAGTGCTGGGATTAAAGGTGTGTTCTGGTTATTAGTTAATTTTTGTAATAAAGGCTCTACTTCGGGTTCAGTGGTAAAGAATACTTGCTGTTCTTGGCAAGCACAGATTCTAGTCCCAGGTTAAACAGCAGCCAACCAAGGTTCCAAGGGATCTGGCGCCTTCTTCTGGCTCTTTGGGCACCAGACGCACACAGTGAACTAACATCCTACATTAAAAAAAAATACATAAATCTGAAAAATAAGGAGAAGCTGAAAAGTTGGCCTTGTGGTTAAGTTAAGGGCACTTGTTGCTCTTGCAGAGGACTGGGGTTCAATTCCCAGCATCACATGGTGGCTGGATCCAACTTCTGCCCTCCACGGGTATCAGCAACTCACATGGTGCACAGCCATATACACAAGCAAAAACAGTCATATACATAAAATGAAAATTAAAAATCTAAATAAAAAATAACCTGAAAAAGCTGTGGAGACAAGGGTGTGTGATACTCCTTATTCAATTTTGTTATGAAACTAAAAAGCTGATCTAAACAATGCAGTCACTTATCCATGTGGTGTGTGTGTGTTCACACTCATGCTCACACATCCATGACTGGTGTGTGTGTTCACACTCATGCTCACACACACATGTGGAGGCCAGAGGTTGATGCTGGGTATCTTCCTTTCCTGTGCTCCACTTTACATATCAAGACAAGGTCTCTCACACAGAACCTGGCTAGCAATGAGCTCCAGAGAGCCCCTTGTCTCCGACACCCTAGTGCAGGGCTAACCTGCTTTCCTGTGGGTGCTGAGGTTTCAAACAATGGTCCGCAGGCTTATGTGACAAGCAGCATACTGACTGAGCCATCTCTCTCGTCTCTTTTTCTCTTTGTCGGGTATTGCGAGTCTTATCTTCAATTCTAGCACCCCAGAGGCAGAAGCAAGCCATCTCTGCCCTGAGCTAAGTCTCCAGTCCTTTGACCAGCACGTAGAAGTACTTGCCACAGAAGTCAGACAAGTTCAGTTCTTAAAACGTTCGATGGAATAAAAGAATCAGCTCCAGCCGGGCAGTGGTGGCGCACACCTTTAATCCCAGCACTTGAGAGGTAGAGGCAGGCAGGTCTCTGTGAGTTCGAGGCCAGCTTGGTCTACATAGTGAGTTCCAGGGCAGCCAGGACTACAGGGAGAAATTCATTCCTTCCTTCCCCTCCCCTCTCCTCTTTGGTTTTATCCTGTCACCCTGTCTCTATGTAGATCAGGCATGTGCCACAAGACCTAACCCACCTACCTCTTTATATTCAGGGTTTCTCACTCCAGGTCTATTTCTAGATTTAATCTATCCCTAAATAATCACTTTCTTCTGTGGTGAAGAAAAGCTCAAATAAACAAAAAGGCCTTCCTTTTTCTGCTCAGTATAGTTTGAAGCACAGAATGTTAGCTCTCACCGAAGCTCGGCAGCTTTCCGCGCACACTCCAGTGAGCTCCTCTGAACGAACTTTTCCCCTCTGGGCGTTTCCTCAGACCCGGGTGCTTCTTCCACCTCTGTAGTCCTAATGGGAGCACTGTCAGGCATACATAGACCAAAGAATTTAGCCCAGATCAGGACTTGGCTGATAAAAAGTAGACTGTTACATTTAGAGGAAGATTAACCTCAAAAGGGAGAAGCAGAAACATTTATTTATTTATTTTTAACTTTTAAAATGTTTATTAACTGTGAATTAATTGCAAATAATTTTCTTTCAGGTTTCCAAGATTTCAAAACAGCTAATAAGTCAATATAACCTTCAAAATGTCAAAGTAGACCATACATATTGCACTTTTCTAACAGGCTGGGCTAGTATCTCGTTTATAAGACCTTGAATTGAGCTGTTTCCCTTCCAAAGAATTAGATAAAAGTTAGTGATCTAGAGGGTAATCTTACAAAATGTAGCCTGCAAATGTCAACATAGTAGATAAAAACTAGAAGGAAGGGGAAATACTTTCGGTTGTTAGACCCAAAGTTAACCTGTAAACCCTACCTACCTAAGGACCAGGTAACTTCCTGGAATTCTGGGAGCTGTGGTTCTT
>NW_004949189.1:371804-372465 GCF_000317375.1 Microtus ochrogaster
AAATGCTTGTTTTATAAATATTAATATGAATGTAAATGTGAATTTTGACAGGGTTACTGTGTAGCCCCGGTTGGCCTGTGCAGGTGAGGGGGAGAGTAGGGGGAAGGGAGGGCTGGGGAGAGGGAGGGAGTCAAAGAAAGCTAATCCTCTTGGCTACTGTTTTGTATTTTTAAACAAAGAAGGTGAGATTTGACTTTCAGCTGCAACACTCACTGACCATTGAATGATACATTTCCACTCTAGCTTTTTTGGTAACAACCTGGGCCTGGAAAGAATACTCACAGTTGGCTGGGCTCACTGGTTATTTCTGTTCTGCTGTTTCTATCTGTCACACAACCCTTGAGTGTGGAGGGGCCTGTGTAGCTGGGCCTGTCTTTCCGCCCTGAAAGGTTAGGTGGAGAAAGATGTGAGATGTAGCCACAGAACCTTCCAGAACTCCACATACCAAACCCTGGACAGCAAGAGCTGGCCACTGTGGGCCTTGATCTGGGGGAAATCCTTACGTGACAATTAGCCACAAAGGTGCTTCCTTCCTCCATCATAAAAATCACAATGCAAATGTCTTCAGCCAAGAACACTGACTCAGGGGGTAGATCCAAGTGGGAGGAGGGAAGAACTCAAGCTGGTCCAAGCCAGGCCCGTGTCCAGCCCTAACCTAGTA
>NW_004949189.1:373446-374731 GCF_000317375.1 Microtus ochrogaster
ATAAGAGTATTTAGATAAACTGTTGTTGGTAGATTTCCTCTTGTCACTACTAACGTGGGTTCTTGAGAATAGACTGTCTTGGAGGCTGCTGTTGAGGTCCACGTTGGAGTGCATCAAAGAGAAAGTACAACCCATGCTGATCATTGACTCTTCGGTTTCTAGACCTCAGCCACGGCTGCTCTCAGGGAAACACTGAACCTACAGAATCATGTGTAGTTTGTGTGTGTGCCAAGTTTTCTTGGGAGAAGGACCTTAAATATGGTCATGGTTTCAAAGTAGCCCTCTTCTCCAAAATCAAAGCACAGAGACTCAGTTGTCCTGCAAATCCTGGCTTCCCAGTCTCATGCCTAAGCATAGTCCCAGTACTCAAGGTACCTCCTTTCTAGACTGCTGTGGATTTCACCAGCAAAACTTCTGTTTCTACTGTCTGCTTATGTTTGGCCAACTGGGTTCTTTGTTTTCTTTTGTGAGAAGGGGGTTCACTATGGACTGCTGGCTGGCTTTAAGCTTGCTATGTAGAGCAGGGATTATCAGATTCTGTAGCTGCTTAACTCTGGAGGAGTGGGGATTATCACAACCAGCTGTTGGTTTTGTTTTGTTTTTCCAATAAGGGTTTCTCTGTGTAGCTTTGCCCATCCTGGAACAAGCACTGTTCACAGAGATTAAAGGCGTGTGTCACTACCGCAGGGCCCAGCTGTTGTTTTTTAAGATTTTTATTATTGTTATTTAAGTGAAAGAATATGTGTGTTGGTTCCCACCGTGGCCAGAAGAGCCTCCATATTGAACCCCAGTCCTCTACAAAAGCACCAATTGCTCTCAACTGCTGAGTCATTGCTCCAGCCCCGATTTTTCCCCCTTCCTTTCTCTCCTTTGTTTGTTTTGTTTTGAGACAGGGTCTCTCTATTTCTTCCTGGCTGTTCTGGAACTGGGTCTGTAGATCAATCAGACTGGCTTGGACTCACGGAGATTCTCCTGCCTCTGCCATCCAGTGTATTAAAGAATACTCCACCATGCCAGGCAGTCTCGACTTTTTTTAAGGTTTAATTTTTTGTAGTATACACAGTGATGGGTCTCTCTGTAGTTGTACATAAGTACTGCTGCTTTGTGTCTCCCGCCTTGTCTCCCCTACGCCTTCCCTGGAGGGTTCTCTTCCCTCCTGCAGATAATCTTCCCTCCTGACTCCCACTTCCCGTCACCCTGTGTTTAACCGCTCTCCCCTTGGTTTGTTTTTGTTATTGTTGCTTTGTTTGTTTTTGGTGCTCCTGGAGATGAATCTACAGCCTCA
>NW_004949189.1:375422-377523 GCF_000317375.1 Microtus ochrogaster
TTGGTATTATTCACCAGCCTGGTCTACAGAGCTACTTCCAGGACAGGCTCCAAAGCCACAGAGAAACCCTGTCTCGAAAAAGCAAAAAAAAAAACAACAACAACAAAAAAAAGAATAAAGCAGGGAAGAAACATGGCTGTTTCGGTTCCCTCGTGGGTTTCTGCTGCAGTTACACACCTGGCGTCTGGGACTGTCTTCCTCCTTCGCGGGGTCGAGGCTGTGCACTGCCTGCTGCGCTGGAGGGACAGAAGCACTGTAGATGCGCTTTTCTCCTGGAAACCAAGGGGCGCTGGGGCGCCGTCCTCGGCCGCCTCGCAGGCTCCCTGGGCTCAACAAGTTCCCTCAGGTCCAATTGGGTAGTGATGTACTGCTTCACGGTACTCCTCGGCCTATGGCAAAACAGACCACATGGGTTTCCCCATCCACCAGCCCACGCTGGGTTTGAACTCAAGGCTGGATTCTAGCTGGGCAAGCAAGCCTCAGAGGTAGCTCCAGCTTTGGCGTCTTGGGTTAACAATTGCTTGGATGAAATACCCTGACCAGAAAACAATTTGCTAGAAAAAAGGGTTTACTTGGCTTATGTTTCCACATTGTAGTTCATCGCTGAAGGAAGACAGGATAAGAACTCTCAAAAGGGCCTGAACCTGGAGGCAGGAGCAGATGTAGAGACTGAGGGAGCCTGGATTCTATAAAAAATTTCTAAACTGGGCGGTGGTGGCGCACGCCTTTAATCCCAGCACTCGGGAGGCAGAGGCAGGCGGATCTCTATGAGCCAGAGACCAGCCTGGTCTACAGCTAGGGCCAACACAGCTAGGGCCGTTATATGGAGAAATCCTGTCTCAAACCCTCCCCTGCATCCCAAAAAAGATTAATCTCTGACGCAAGTTTGGTGATGCAGGCCTATAATCCCAGCACTGGATTTAACTGCTGCTTAGCCCCACAGTTATTTAGGAAGTATTGTCACATGAGAAAAAGCAAGACCACTAAGTGCAGTGTCTACTCGTAATCCCAGCCTTGGACATAGAGGCAGGGGACCGCTCTAAGTTCTAAGCCAACCAGACCTACATAACTTGACACTGTCTCCGAAGAACAATCATAAAAAGGGGCTGGGTAGACTGGCACACTCCTTTGATATTAGCACTCAGGAGCCAGAGGCAGGTAGAGCTCTGAGTTCGAGGCCAGCTTGGTCTCTAACTATAGTTCTAGTTCAGCCAAGGCTACATAAATTTTATCATTGTTTTATTTTTTTATATTTTTAATATTTATTTATTATGTATATAATATTCTGTCTGTGTGTGTGCCTGCAGGCCAGAAGAGGGCACCAGACCTCATTACAGATGGTTGTGGCTGGGAATTGAACTCAGGACCTTTGGACGAGCAGGCAATGCTCTTAACCACTTGAGCCATCTCTCCAGCCCCCCCAAAAAATATATTTATATACAAAAAGGTGGAGATGGCTCAGCAATTAAGAATGCTTGCTGCTCTTCCAGAGAACCAGGATTCAGTTCGCAGCACCTACACTGGACAGCTCACCACCTGTGACCTGAGCTCCAAAACTCCCACAATCCCTCTGGCCTCTGAGGGCACTTCCATGCATGTAGACAGACAACACAGACACATAAATACAAATAAAATAACTCTGTGCTAACAGGAGTGATGGCAGCTTCTTCCCCAGCCCATGGCCACGCCTGCGCCAGCTCCCTCTTAGGAGAAAGTTGCCCAGATACCCAAGTGTAAATTGTCCCTGCATTCTGGCAGCACCAAGTCAGAGCAAACTGTTTTCTTGGGTTCTCCCTCAAAACACCAAAGCAGGAGCTCACACCTTGCACATTCACTGAGCTGCCTTGGGTCCCCTTGTGGTCCTCTAGGCTCTGTCTGGCTAAGCTGAAACAAGCAACAACAACTCCAACTTGCTCAATGACACGTATGAGCAGCGGGGTCGGGGGTGGTACACACCTGTAAATCCAGCACTCTGGAGACAGAGTCAAGCTAATCTATATGATTTTGAGACCAGCCTGGTCCACATAGTGAGTTTCAGGCCGGTCAGTGACACATAGCAAGACCCTATTTGAAAACAAATAAACAAACAAACAAAAAAAAA
>NW_004949189.1:383962-385997 GCF_000317375.1 Microtus ochrogaster
GCTCTTCCAAAGGTCCTGAGTTCAATTCCCAGCAACCACATGATAGCTCACAACCATCTGTAATGAGGTCTGGTGCCCTCTTCTGGCCTTCAGGCATACACGCAGGAAGAATATTGTATACATAATAAATAAATAAATAATTTAAAAAAACACAAGAACTTGAATGACTAAGGCGATGCCTGAGTCAATAAAGTGCACACCTCACCAGCCTGAGGATCTGAGTTTAGATCGCCATAACCTACATAAAAGGTCAGTCATGGTGGCATGTGCCTGTGACCCCAGCAGTGGCAGACCAGGCGCTCAGGATGAGAGAACACCTGCAAGCTCACAGCAAGCTACCTAGCTTACACAGTCAGATCCCAAGCCAATATGTGAGCCTGTCTTAAAACAAAAGGCAGCAGATGCCTACACCCAAGGTTGTCCTTTGACCTCTAGTGTGTACGTGCCACATGCACACAGACACACAGACACAGAATCAGAATAAAATACTAAGGAAACCTTAGGAGGCTCAGAAGTGGCTCGGTGGTCACGGGTATGCCCTGCTCTGGCAGAGACCTGGGTTCAGCTCCCACACGGTGCCTCACAACCACCTACCTGTTTGAGGGACCTGACGAACACAGTACTACACACCTGTGAAGCACACATACACTCAGGTGCACGTGCATACTCATACAATTAAATACCTGAATACTGACATGAGAAGAAATTGTAGGGAAAGGGCTGGAAGCAAACGGTTTCTGTTGTACAGACTGTCACACGGTCCCCCGTGACAGACTGGTGATACTTTCTGGCAGTGAAGACATCCACATCTGGACGCGGTGGAGTCACCTACCTTCTGCCAGGAGAATGGAGTCATCCGTGTCTCTAACTGGCAGGTCCTCTGGTGTGTGGTCCAGGAGCTGGATCATCACCTCGGTTATCAGGCTCCAGGAGATCCTAGAAGACCCAAAACAAAGGCAAAGTCTTTATGAAGTGTAACTTGCTGCAGGATGCCCCTAAGCTGCAGGAGGAGTTTCTAGTACTTTTGTTGTGGTATGTGACACACCACAGTTCTATTTGTGGTGGTGATAGTGTGAACAACAACAGGCCATGCACTCAGTAATCGTGATATTATTTGTTCAAAATTAAAATTAGGGCTGAAAAGATGGCTCAAAGGTTAAGAGCACCTGCTGCTCTTCAAGAGGTCCTGAGTTCAATTCCCAGCAACCACATGGTGGCTCACAGCCATCTGTAATGACATCTGGTGCCCTCTTCTGGCCTGCAGTGTATACATGCAGGCAGAACACTGTTTACATAGTAGATAAATAAATAGACTTAGGATGAGTTGATATTTACCATTTTTGATTAATTTTATGTATCTGTTCATCCTGGTAGCAAATGACCAACCCTTCTCTCTGGAAAATGGGCTTCTAAACCCTCCTTCCTCTCAGATACAGGGACCAACTCTTACCCGTTTATATCCTACGACCTAGTCCCCATAGCTAATGTATCTGACGAGAGTTCGATAAGTCATGTACTATCTCCTGGAGAGCTGGAAAAGGGCAAAGAAAGTTAAATTAAGTTAGGTATGGTGGGAAATATGGTAATCCCATCACTGAATAGACCAAGGCAAGAGGATTCAAAGTTTGAATCCTGTCTGGGCTACTTAGCTAGATGCTGTTAAAATAAGAAAGAGAAGGTCTAGGGCTGGAGAGATGGCTCAGTGGTTAAGAGCTCTGCCTGCCATCCCAGAGGTCCTGAGTTCAATTCCCAGCACCCACAGTTCCAGGGAATCCGATGCCTCTTCAATGTCCACAGGATCCTGGATGCATAAATATACATTCAGGCACACATACATATACACAAAAATTAAATAAAATCAATATTAAAAATATAGGGGCCAAGGGCTGGAGAGATGGCTCAGTGGTTAAGAGCATTGCCTGCTCTTCCAAAGGTCTTGAGTTCAATTCCCGGCAACCACATGGTGGCTCACAGCCATCTGTGAAGAGGTCTGGTGCCCTCTTCTGGCTTGCAGACATGCACACAGACAGAATAT
>NW_004949189.1:386231-386839 GCF_000317375.1 Microtus ochrogaster
AAAAAAAAAAAAAAAAATCCAATCAGTCGATCCATCAATAATGGTAAAAGAGCAAGAGAAACAGCTCCAGGAATTTTAAGAGCCGTGGAGACGGTTGGGAGAGGCAGGATGTGAGGACCAGGAATGAGCAGTGTGCTGAGCTGAACTCAGGAGGCAGAGCCTGGCCTGCGCAGTCTGAGAAAGGCACCACGTTGTTCAGATGTCATTCTAAGGTTCTGAAACCTCCCTTTTAAGCCTTATACATCACGGCCTCTTTTTCTTTTGTCTTTAAATTGATTGCCTCTTCATTGTTCAGTCTCTCAGCATTTTGTCCCTTGGGGTAAGGGCGATGGGCCTAGGGATCAAACCCAGGGCCTCATTTGTGCTAGACAAATCCTCTACCACTGAGCCACATCTCCTGTCCTCAGCATCTTTCCATATGCCAAAAGAACTTGCTCTGGTCAGGCGTCGGTAGTGCACACCTTTAATCCCAGCACCTGGAAGGCAGAGACAGGTGGATCTCAGTGAGTTTGAGGCCAGCCTGGTCTACAAGAACTAGTTCCAGGATAGAACCCAGAGAAACCCTGTCTCGAAAAACCAAAGATAAATAAATAAATAAATAAATAAAT
>NW_004949189.1:386939-388536 GCF_000317375.1 Microtus ochrogaster
TAGAGACAGGGTTTCTCTGTGTAGCACTGACTATCCTGGAACTTTGTAGATAAAAGTGGCCTCAAACTCAAGGGATCTGTCTGCCTCTGCTTCTCCAGTACTGGGATTAAAGGCATGCACCACCACCAAACCCAGCTCAATCTCTGTCATACCCTTATTTTTTTAGGGTTTCATTGTATATCTCTGGCTGTCCTGAAACTTACTTTGTAGATCAGGCTGGCCTCTGTCTGCCTCTGCTTCTCCAGTACTGGGATTAAAGGCATGCGCCACCACCAAACCCAGCTCAATCTCTGTATATCTCTGCCTATCCTGAAACTTACTTTGTAGATCAGGCTGGCCTCAAATTTACAAAGATATGCCTGCCTCTGCCTCCTGAGTGCTGAGATCAAAGGCATGGGCTATCACTGCCAGGCTCCTATCAACTTGTTTTTTTGTTAAGATTTATTTACTTGTTATGTATACAGTGTTCTGTCTGTAGGTACGCTTGCAGGCCATAAGAGGGCACCAGACCTCATTACAGATGGCTATGAGCCACCATATGGTTGCTGGGAATTGAACTCAGGACCTCTGGAAGAGCAGTCAGTGTTCTTAACCTCTGAGCCATCTCTCCAGGCCCCCTCCTATCACATTGTTAATACTCAGATATCATTATCTCTTATTTATACTTCTTGATTGTCTGCCTCTCCCCATCTAAAATATAATGACTTTGAAGGAATAAAATCAATATAGCTCATTACATTTGCATATCTTGTATAGCTCCTGAAATCTTTTCTAGAAAACAATAGTAACCCCCCCCCCAAAAAAAAATATACCAAGTAAATAAGAGAGAGGATGCCATGAAGGGGCCAAGTCAAAACCCTTGATTTTGCCGGGCGGTGGTGGCACACGCCTTTAATCCCAGCACTTGGGAGGCAGAGGCAGGTGGATCTCTGTGAGTTCGAGACCACCTGGTCTACAAGAGCTAGTTCCAGGACAGGCTCCAAAACCACAGAGAAACCCTGTCTCGAAAAAACAAACAAACAAACAAAAAAAAAACAACAAAAAAAACCCTTGATTTTTCCCTCTTCCTCTTCTTTGTTAACTGTATCTGTTTTCTTAAGACAGAGTCTCATTATGTATCCCTGACTGACCTAGAACTTTCTATATAGACCAGCCAGGTCTGAAACTCATCTCTCTTGGCCTCTGGAGTGCTGGGATTAATGGCTTGTATCAACATGCCCGGCTGTTGTATTTGTGAAATACAATCTGTCTACGCCATGGATCGCAAAAATGGAGATGGTTGCTGTGCTTGGGGTTGGAGGGAATTTAGAAAGAGGCTTCTCCTCATCCTTACTAGAGGCAGGAGGATAATAAGTTTGAGGTCAGTCTGGGCTACATAGTGAGATACTGTTTCAAAAAAGGCACATGCCTTTAATCTCAGTACAGGGAGACAGAATCAAACAGGTTTTCTATGAGTTTGAGACCAGTGTGGTCTACATCGTGAGTTCCAGAGAGACCTTGTCGCCGGGTGATGGTGGCGCACGCCTTTAATCCCAGCACTCGGGAGGCAGAGGCAGGAGGATCTCTGTGAGTTCGAGACCAGCCTGGTCTACAGAGC
>NW_004949189.1:388866-391307 GCF_000317375.1 Microtus ochrogaster
TTTTTTTTAAAAAAGAACGAATGACAGATCAATAGAGGTAAAAATGTGGCATTTTGATGAAATTCACCCTGCTCTTAGTCAAGTCAGCAGAGTGGGGGAAGCCTGGGTGTGACAGTTCACGCCTTTAAAACTAGCCCCGGGGAAGACAGAGGTAGGAGGAGCAGCTTGGTCTACACAGTGAAGTCCGGACTAGCCGGGGGCAAGACCCATCTCAGAGAGTGAAAAACAAAACAGTGAGTACTGAGGGGGCGGGGAACTAGGAAGGCAATACCCTTGTTCAGGAAAACCCTGGGAAGCAGGGAGGCCAAGGGACAGAAGAGAGGCCTGGGTCATCACTCACCAAAGCACTTGGATGTTGAACGGACCTAAGAAAGAGACAGGATTTCACATACCTTGGCGGGCACCTCCGAGGCTGGTGAAATGACACAAAATGAATACACTTATTTGTTCTTCTCAAAGTTTTCCGGGGTAAACGATGAGAAATTATATCTATGTATTAGATATGATCTTACAATCTTGGCTTCTTCCAGCGGGTTTTGTGTAGCCCTTCTCTCTGGGCTCCTGCTGCCTTTAATACTCTTCTTCCAATCCTCTTGTCCTCCTGCAGGCCCAAGGAGATGCTAATCCACTAACACTTTCAGCTATTAACTCTTTGTAGATCTGTTTAGCTTTCTAGTGAAGACTACTTTTTAATTTTATTTTATTTTTATTTTTGAAACAGGGTTCTCTGTAGCATTGGAGCCTGTCTGGGAACTAGCTTTTGTAGAACAGGCTGGCCTCGAACTCACAGAGACCCACCCGCCTCTGCCTCGAGTGCTGGGATCAAAGGTGTGCACCACCACCATCCAGCAGACTGCCTTCTCTTGATGCATGTTGAACTCGGAGAGACCGCATTGAAAGCATCACTTAACACATGAACTTCACTAAAACTACTGCTGGAAAATACATGTTTGACTATGGCTAATAAAAATGAGTTGGCATTGGGAAAATTATTTTTACATATGTTCTTAAAGGGCCGGGTATAGGACCCCATTCCTGTAATCCCAGGACCCTACAAGGCTGAGGCAGGAGTGGTCTGAGTTGAAGGTATTATGCCCAAGTTTCTGGTCCCCAGATGAATTCATGGAGCTGCATGTCTGATACAAATTACATGAAGGTGTTTTAATATTCAAACTCAAGTTTGTACCAACACCTTTCCAGCACCCAAGCATGGTGGGTCCAGAAAGTGTGGCTGGGAGCCCTGGGAGGGTAGAACTTTTAAATGGGAAATGCCATAATCTGGGGAGTTCAGGTCCTGTCATTTTTGGATTGGGTAAGGAGGGCATAGGGGTAATGTAGTTTCTGAACCCATTGGTCAGCTTTGGGTGTGAAAACCTGACAAAGAGCCATAAATTACTGACAAGGTGTCTTTAAGGACAGGAGGCCTCCTAGGAGCATCTGAACTCATTAAATTTTATGGCCCTGCTCCCTAGCTCCTTAATTGGCTATTTTTAGGGTATCTGTTCAAGTTTCTGCTACTGCTGCAGTTTCTGGAGCTGAGACCTACCACCCCCACCCCCTGCTCATCATGTTGCTTAAGATGGAGCCCCTTCTTTAAAATGGAGATTGCAAAATCAGGTCAGCAGGTTTACATAGCAAGTCTGTGTGGCTAGCCTGGGCTACATAGCAAGATATTGTCTTTTTTAAAAAAAGCATCAGAAGCCGGTTGGTGGTGGCACACACCTTTAATCCCAGCACTTGGGAGGCAGAGGCAGGTGAATCTCTGTGAGTTCAAGTCCAGCCTGGTCTACAAAGTGAGTCCTAGGACTGCCAGAGCTATAACAGAGAAACCTGTCTCGAAGAAAAACGAAAGCAAAAACAAAACAAAAAAACAAAAATAATCAGTCACTTGAGGGCCACTTGGGAAAGGAGTGACCCTGAGATCTCCTTGAGGAGAAATGACTCCGGGAGCAGTGTTTCTGGCTTGACCCACGGACCAGAGCCTTTTCAGGTAAAGGATGAATTCAGATAATTTACTATTTCCCACTAGGTTTTAAGGTAGTCTACTTCCTCCATCTCTTGGCCTTTGCTTGTTTGTTTATTTTTGAGACAGGGTTTCACTATGCCACCCTGGCTGCCCAGAGCCCACTGGGTAAGCCAGGCTGAGTGAGCTCACAAACATTCCAAGTGCTGGATTAATAAAGGCTTGCAATAACACCTATGTTGTTTGCTTTGTTTTGTCTTGGTTCTTTTGAAATGGTTTCTCCGTGTAGCCTTGACTTGTAGCCTTGGTTGTTTTTTGTTTATTTTGTTTTGTTTTTTGAGACTGGGTTCTCTGCATAGCTCTGACAGTCCTGGAATTTGCTATATAGTTTCATGCTGGCCCACAGACTTGCTGACAGTCCAATGTGATTGAAGCATTTTTTTTTTTTTTTTTTGGTTTTTCAAGACAGGGTTTCTCT
>NW_004949189.1:391577-392495 GCF_000317375.1 Microtus ochrogaster
AAAAAAAAAAAACAAAACCCAACAACAAACAATAAAAAAGAAAGAAAAGCCAGAGCATCTGGTGCAGTTCTGTACTCAAAAGTACTTGAGGCTGAGGCTTACGAATTTGAGGCCTAACTTCTGCACTCAGGCATAAAGTGACCACCATCTTTGAGTCTAGATTGCGCTGGTCAGAAAGCCTTACAAATAATTAAGATGAATATTAGCTGGTGTAATGATTGTTCTGTCTCTTTAAGAGACAAGCCATGCCCATGCCCACTCCCTCCCCCATCCGCTGTGGCAGGCTGATCTTCAGCTTCTGGCCTGAGCGCTCTTCTGTCTTCCTCTTGGAGAGGCAGCTTCTGCCTCTCTCCCCATTTCTCTCTCTCTCTTTGTTTTTCTCCCCTTCTCCCTTCCCCCTCCATAACCCCCTGAATAAACATCCAGCCTCACTCTGCATGGTATGCCTATTCATGTATCTGTCTCTCTCCCGCCCGCAGCCATCACATGGAGACCTGGACAGAGAGACCTGCCGCCTGGCCTCCTGTGCTGTCCCTGCTTACCACAGCAAGCTGCTGGGGAGCTTGCAGCGAATACATTTCACTGAAGCAGGGTCTATGATAATAATTGATGGTAGAAGGGGAACGAAAAGTGAGACCCACTCCAAGAAATGATTGAGGAGAAGGTTTAGCGTAGATATGGGAGAGGGCTTGGTCAGGGGAACCTGGAAGGATCCAGACTGAACAGTGCCCAGTGCCGTGAGAACAGAGAGGGGGAGAGAGAGAAGAGGACCAAGAGAGTGACTGGAAACTGCCATGCCCAGGTCACGGAGTACCCCCAAACCAACTAGGACACTGAGTCCTGTATGTAAAAGCAAAGAGCCTTTATTCTTACGCAACTTTGCAAACTCGGATTCTCCCTGTGTCCAGAGTACTGGAG
>NW_004949189.1:392595-394359 GCF_000317375.1 Microtus ochrogaster
TAGACCAGGCTGGTCTCGAACTCACAGAGATCCGCCTGCCTCTGCCTCCCGAGTGCTGGGATTAAAGGCATGCGCCACCATCGCCCGGCTGAAGCATTTTCTTAAATGAGGTTCTCTTTTTCCAGATGACCCAGTTTGTGTCAAGTTGAAAAGCAAACAAAAACCCAAAACCAAATAAAAACAAAACAAAACTAGCCTAAAGTACAAACTGGAGTGATTAAGAAGGCAGTGATCTTCAGGTGGGCTGGCAGTAATGAAAGATACAAGTCTTTGGATTGGGAATAAGCCCAATTTTACTGTTAGGTATATTTCTTAAAACGAGCCTCTCCGCTGATGCAAATAATTCCAATCAGACAAAATTAGATCGAATAAAAGATGCCCATCTTTAATGCAGCGCTCCCGGGTGGCCCAGGAGCATGGGGAGGGGAAGAAAGAGAGGGGGAGACCATGCACGTGTTCCCTTTCTGGGCAGCAGCATAAATAGCCTGTGGGCATGGTCCACCGGTTGGCGGGCTTTTTTTGGCCCTCTCTGGGGAGGGGTCACCGCTTGGCGAGCTTTCTCAGAGGTGGAGTCCAGACCAAAGCTACTCCCAGGGGAGAGGCTTGAAATGGAGCCTCCTGTTCCATTCCCGCTCTAAGGATGGGTGCCAGGGGCTGGGGTGGAATGAGGTTAGAGAGGCGGAAGTGGGGGGTGAGGGAGCAGACGCCCACTGGAGTATCCAGACTCTTGTGACCAAGGATGACAAGAGTCGACCAAGGACACGTGGTTAGAAATCAGCCCAGCTGCGCACCACAGTGACTCTTCATACATCATTTACATACGACTCCCATGTTTGGGGCTCTGCTTGAGCATGCTTTGTTCATAGCATGTCACCCAGGAACCGCTTTCAGTCTCTGCCAACAGGCTTCCTATGTTAACTTTAATGTAGGTTTCTCCTGCCTCTTTTCTCCTATTGCACTCAGACATTGTTTCCAAGACAGAGTCTTTAATTGCTGCTCTGGGGATGGTGAGATCCCTGAGAGGGTCAAGATTTTTGTTTCCAAGGCCAGCCACCTCAGTTCAATTTCTGGAACCCATATTGTTATTCTTTTGGCCCCTGCCCTAGCCAAGCTCACTCCTTTTAACCTCTGACCTCCGCCCCGCCATCACTCTCTCCCTGTGTTCTCTCCCGGTGTATACACGAGGCTTTGCCTCTCTCCTTCCTTCTCTTTCTCTCTCTCTCCCCCCTTTCTTAATAAACATTTATGGCTATTTCCTGCGTTTATATGTCTGTTACAGCCACCACCGCCAACGCGGCTCGTGCCCTCCCGCTGGTGAGAAGCTGTAGCCACTTGCTCGGGTGCCCAGCACTGCTGGGACCCGCCAGAGTTTGCTGCGGGGCGGGGGAACCTTAGGTATATTTTTTAAGAATAAGATTGGTGCCGCGTGACTCAGATGATTCACCCGCCCCGGACTTCTACCTGGGGCCGGAGTTCTGGATTTAGGTGCCGGCCAGGACTCTGAACTCCCTCCCGGGGCAGAATCAGGACCTGAGAACCATCACATGTTCCATCTGCCTGGACGCAGCTCCTCCAAACAACAAATCAACTAACTAATCGTGAGTGTCCCCATCTCAGCCAGCTTAACCATCTCTTTTAACCCAAGGGATTGACCATTGAGTGTTGTTCTTTTTAAAAAATGCAGGCAAGATCCCCAGCGGCAGTAGGCAGCAGAAATGCTGTAGGTCCCAAATGGTGGCGGCAGGCCATGTGGTGGCAGGCAGC
>NW_004949189.1:394685-395219 GCF_000317375.1 Microtus ochrogaster
CCCTTCACGGTTTTTAGGGATGGGGGGACCTCCAATCGCGGGCTTTCAGGGCCTCGGTTGTTCCCTTCGCTGGCATTCAATTCTGCTTGTCTCCTATGCTAATGTCTCCTGTGCCCACCCGCGCCTGGAGGCCCGGGGACTCCAGTCCTTCCTCCTTTTCTTTTCTTCCTTCTTTTCGTCGTAACTGCTGCTACAGTGCAGCACGCCGCTATGGTGCGGCCTGACCTAGGCTGCATCCCTCTTTCCTGCGAATCGATTCAGCTAGGTGATAGCCCCCCCCATGGAATTGGACGCCTTTTCATAGGGCCTGGGGGTTCGTGCCATCTGCATCTTGCCTTAACGGGGAGCCGTTCTCGTTGTAGGCTTGAGGTGCCACGGTTTTTGCGGGTGTTTACACGGCCTTGCCATGGCAGCCAAGCTATCCAGACCTATCACTCCGGCCTCATGCTTTAATGCCTTACACTTATCCATCTCTGTCCAAATAAATGGCCCCATTAAACTATACACAGCCGTTTTTCGGTTCCAGCCTTTTGC
>NW_004949189.1:395319-396547 GCF_000317375.1 Microtus ochrogaster
CCCAGCAGTCTCCACCTTCTTGAAAGAAATCTACACCTGACACTCACCCCGATCCTCTGTGTGTGAGTTTTATAACCAAGCTATAGCTTCCCCCAGAAATGCAGATAGTATTTCTATAACATTTAGATATTGCTCCACAGTCAGCCTGTGCTCCTAATAACATGAACATTTTATCAACTGAAAAGGATTTGTAGTCTGTACAAAGACTAGCTGAAAAAAAATGGTCAGAGGATGAAATCTTATGTTTCAGAGCCAGGAGAACAGATGGTCAGTGTGGCCAGTGTGCTAAAGAAGGCTTAATCTATAAGAAGCCAGATTTGGGTCATTGCTGGGGTGAAAGAGAAGAGCAGAGGAGACAAAAGAAATATTGAAGAGGTATTTGTTAGGAATATTTCCTAACATGAGCTCTCTGCCAATGCAAAATCCCAATAAACCCAAATCAAAACAAGCCAAATTAAAAAACATCCAGTTTTAATGGGAATTCTATGCTCTCAGGTGGCCCCGAGGGGGAACTGAGAAGCCACACTAACGCGACCACCAGGGGAAAGGAAAGAGACCACGTGTTCCTCTTTTGGGAGTTCATTTAAATAATCTTGGGAGTGGTCCTGACCCCTCCCTGGCCTGCTAGGATTTGAAGTCCAGGTCTGGAGGCTGGTATAAACGCAAGGGGCTGGGATCTACGCTCCCAATTTAACAGTACTGGCATAAGAACAGACAGGAGGACCAATGGAACCTCATAGAAGACCTGGATATCAATCCACACATCTTTCAACACCTGATCTTTGATAAAGAAGCAAAAATATCAAATGGAAAAAAGAAAGCATATTCAACAAGTGGTGCTGGCATAACTGGATATCAACATGTAGAAAAATGAAAATAGACCCATATCTATCACCATGCACAAAACTCAAGTACAAATGGATCAAAGCCCTCAACATAAAGCCAGCCACACTGAACCTTATAGAAGAGAAAGTACACTTGAATGCATTGACACAGGGAACCACTTCCTAAATAGAATCCCAGTAGCACAGACACTGAGAGAAACAATTAATAAATGGGACCTCCTGAAATTGAAAAGCTTCTATAAAGCAAAGGACATGGTCAAGACAAAACGACAGCCTACAGAATGGGAAAAGATCTTCACTTGTAAGACTTTGAGACAATCCTAAAGCCATTTTTAACAATTCTGAATCCTCTCAGCCTCTGTGCCATAGTGCTTCCCCTCCTC
>NW_004949189.1:401056-402438 GCF_000317375.1 Microtus ochrogaster
CCACATAGTGGCTCACAGCCATCTGTAACAGGATCTGATGCCCTCTTCTGACTTGCAGATAGAGTGCTCGTATCTAAAAATAAAATAAAATAAATTAACTTAAAAAAAAGACTGGAGAGATGGCTCAGTTGTACAGTGCTGGATACACTAGCCTAAAGGACCGTGGTTGAGCAGAATTCACATTAAAGCCTGGTATCATTACATTACGTATAATTACAGCACTGGTGTGAAAAAAATTGCCTTTTAAAAAAAAATCTATGATATGGTTCCTCAGTCTTGGAACTCGCTCTTTATACCAGGCTAGCTTTGAACTCAGAGATCCACTTGCCTCTGCCTTCAGAATGCTCGGATTAAAGGTGTGCACCACCATCACCTGGCTAAAAAAAAATTTTTTTTTTAAATGTAGCTAGCCTTAGTTGGTATGGTGACACAATCCTTTAATCCCACTACAGAAGGAAGAACAGGAGATTCTCTGAATTCAGGAGTAGACTAGTCTATAGAGTTCCAGGAAACCAAGCCTCAAACAAACAAACAAGTAGATGAATAGATACATACATACAAGGACCAAGCCCATCAAGAGCCAAAATTCCATAAATTTTCCTCACTTTGTAAAAATTTTAGGCAAATCTTATAATTTCCCCCATCTGGGAGATTAAAAAATTTATAACATTTTCACATTTGCTTACAGGAAGTGTATCCCTTCTCATTCTGGAATCTGACGGCCTGAAGCGATCCTGTCTCCCTTCTCCTTCCTTTCATTTTCCCCAATTCTTTTAAAAGCAGCCTGTCGCTAAAGACTGTGGTTAGGACAAAGCCATAGGTGGGGGGATGGGGGGGAAGACACAGTCACCACCTGTGTCAGAATAAAAGCCAGGGCCGGAAGTGGAAGCACCTTCATTTGACATCAGCACTCTCTGTGAGTCAGGTGCCCGTGTTGTCTACAGAGGCTACCTAGAGACACCTTGCCTGAATAAACAGAATAAAAACAAAGGGAACTTCCTGCTTGCTAGCCTGGATGGATTCAGATACACCCTTCCTCTGCAAAGAAAACTACTTTTTTTTTGTGTAGGTGCTCCTTTGTCTGAGATTATTGCTTATCTGTTTCTTATGCTGGGGATATGAAAACAGGTGGATCCTGGGGTTCAATGGCCAGTAAGTATAACCAAGTCTAACTGAGCCCCCATTTCAGTGAGACCTGGCTCAAAAATACAGTGCAGAATGATTGAGGACATCTGCTGTCTGTCTCTGGCTCTGATGTCAAGTTCTGGCACTAACACACACACACACACACACACACACACACACCTTCAAACAACTTAATGTCCATAAGTAGAGACTGATTTAGCCCCCATTTCAGTGAGACCTGGCTCAAAAATACAGTG